>NW_027112337.1:196341-209988 GCF_000696795.3 Halyomorpha halys | reverse complement strand
TATATAATTTTATCTTCATCAACCATCCGTATCAATTGAACTTCGCCAGTAATATCAACAGTTTGGTCTGTCTAAAACCTGAAATTTCTTCCAGATGGTAGTTTAGTAGCTACTTGATTTTGATTATCTCCTTACATATCTTAAACCCTTCTAGCAGAGTTGATTGGCTCTTAAATCCGTCTGAAATGTAGCAGTATCTTTCCCATTGACTCACACTACTTCTTTTGCACATTTATAGGTTTCCTTTATAGCGACAATGACACTTCCAGTGATGTTTTAAACTACGAAGTAATCCAGATCTTCTTATGGGGTATATAAAAGGATATAGGAAAATATCTTATACTTGCCTTTCTAATAGGTTTCTGAGGACGAATATCTGGCATTATCTGGCTGGAGTTGTTTAAAGGTGGATCCACATGTTGGCCGCTCGCCACGAATCGGAGGCTTGTACGTATGCTTGGTAAACAAAGAGCAGACCATCCACATGTCAGTGTTATTCAGAGAGGCAAGCATGGCGGACGTACTAGTGGTTTCAGTCATTGCACTTGGATTGTATTATTTTTATTACAAAAAAAGAAAATGAAAGGAAATTGAATATCAATAAATAAAATTAAATATAAAACTTATTATAAAAAGTACCAATAAACACCTTTAACCTCGTAACAGCTCTCAGTTGCAACTAGACAAAGAACAATAGTGGAGATGCTATACGAGCGCTCTCAAGAACCCCTTTGATCTGTGTCCAAAAAACCGACTCTCGACTGATCGGAAACTCCTGGCGGCTACTCTGGTTACCGCCGCCAATAACCAAGGTAAGAGTTTCAAGATTCATTTCTCTGGACCGGCGAGAAATAAATTTTAACAGTTCCAGGTGGGAATCGATCCCACTACGTCCCGAACCAGGCATTCTGGGACCTACGACCCAACCTTTTCGGCCATTATGTCCTGAGGAACAACGTAGTTGATGTTTCACTCTTAAGGTATACTTCAATTGTTCATATTTGATATTTGCTGCTCACTGTTCGGAAATCTATATCTTGGGCCTATTCTAGCCTTTAAACTTTTACCATATTAAAAATATTGGTGTTTTGTGTTGATATTAGTTTATATTCTGTTCTCATCCTGAACTCAAGAAAAAAAAAATATCCAAAGCAAGTTTTCTCTACTCCTTAGCCATTCATGTTAAGCTTTTCGAATCAGATTAAGTTGTAGCGACTGTAGCTATGAGCAATCTGAAGAACCAACATCTTCATCGTTTCCTAACCCATGTTTGTAAAAATGTTGTATTATGTTGATTTATTGATTAAATTGTAAATAGTTTAATGTTCTAATGTATAAACTATGTAAATATTATCGTAATTGTAAATATATTATTTTATTAAATAAACGTAAACAAAAGAATATATTGATTCACAGTAATTTCTCACCGGCCTTTGCATTCTTAACAGATTTAATCCCATAGCTACCAGTTGATTGGTACCTCCTGGGAAATTGTAAATAGACGCATTTAGATCAGTATATTCTTTAACTATTTTTTTAACGCATCTGTTGTGTTTATCGCTAATATATACTGGTCACCTCCTCTCTCCTTTACCTTTTATTCCTATCGTAAAAGACCTACAGCTCGTTCCCGTAAGACTTACAATCCCCTTCGCGACTGCAGGTTCGTTCTCTGCAGAGCAATGTTTCCTTTCTGAAATTGAATCGGATCGTTACCACAGGAATTCCCTAAGCCTTCGCGACTGCAGGCTCGTTCCCTGCTGAGCGAAGTTTCCATTTTTCGAGAATTTACGTCTGGTTCTCGTAAGACTTCCATTCTATCCATCTATCCTGCAACCTAATCTGTATGAACACGCATTGTTGAGGCCTTTTAGTATAAAGTGTTTCAAATGTTCAATCGGAAGCAGAACAATCTGATCTAGAACAACCACCTCAACAAAGTAATTAATGTAAACTGTGAGAACTGTTTAAAGACAGTGAATATAATTGATCTTTAATGAAATGGAGTGTTATCAAACATATTTTGGGTTCACATATTATTAAATAATATATAAATTACGAGTTCTAAGTAACTAATTTTCGTTTTGAGTTGGCAGTGGGAATAGGAAGTTAATATCAATTCGACATAGGGTTCATGTTTCAGTTTGAGCCACTCCTTACTGCATGAGGTACTGGTTCACCCGTAAAGTAAAAATTACGAATCTCTATTTTTTTTATCAAGGGAGCACTGGCGCTCTCTATTGATTTTTCAGAAGTGTAGCAACCGATCGAGACCTTGATTTTTCCAGTAGAGTGAGCTTTTAACGTATTATAATGTTAGTAATGGACTGTCCGGTAACGTAAGTGAAATTCAAAATATAATACCGCAATGTGACAGAAGTGAATTTATTTAGTTCCCCCCAGTGATACCTTGTGAACACAATGCAAGTTGCTACTTTATTTCGTGAAGCTACTACTCTATTAGGTGCTGGTATGGAAGCACCTGAAGGAACAGGGCTAAAACTGTGAGTAAAAATGCTGAATTTTATATAAATTGTTTAGACATATTTTTCTAAACTTGTATTTTCTTCCTCCAGTTTAACCTATTTGTAGTTTGTTTACATTGCTGTAAGGCTTTTGTCATTAGATATTAAGTTTCCTGGTTGTATTTTATTCATGATTTATTCCTCCCTCAAGGTATGTATATATTTATTTTTGTAAAAATGTTTCTATATATAGTTTTATATGGATATAAGATGATTTTCTCTTATTTTTGAAACTTAGATTTGTGATTTATTAACAGTATTGTTCTTGATAATGTTACCATTTCAGTCAAAATGGCTTTAGTGGTCAAAACAGGCTGGTATTTTGAATTTTAGCAGTATCAACATGTCAAGTGTTTTGTCGACATTCATTTATTATTATTTTTTAATAATATCAAATCATTATAAGTTTCATGACTTATGGTTTTCATTCAGTTGTAATTTTTCTAACTTAGGTAAAACTTAATCCTAAAATAAGGACAAAAGAGCCCAAAGCGTTCAGATGACATAATGAATAATGAAGTAACAAAAAGGGCAATTCCTGATGAAGAAAAAGATTAAAGTTAAAAAAAAAAAAAACCCTGTGGAACTTAGGTTGTAGGACTATAATGGATTATTTATCTATGAATCATAAAATGAGCTGTGATTTTGGGTGTCTTTTTAAAGGAATCTGGTTCAATACCTAGCTCGATTCTTTCTTACAATGTCCTTTTCAATCATTATTCCTTACAATGTTCTTTTGCAATTTGATTTTTTTTTGGGAATCTTGATTTATACGACAGTCATTTAACTTTTGCGCTTCATTTGTATCATCCTCCTAACTCTTCATGAATACTCTATCAACATGTGTAAATATCACTTATCAAGTTTTGGTTTGTTTACATGAGAATCCTGGAATTGCAACTTTCCTTACATTAGTCCCACTTCTGTTTATACCATTTGACTCTATATTTTACTATAATAATTGTTTTCTAATTTTGTATCTTACATGACCACAATGAGATTGTAATTATATTAACTGTTTAATTTGTTCTTTGTAATTGTTAGAACTGCTGTTTTCCAATGGATTATTTCTCATGTTATAATTTTTAATATTTAAGAATGCTAATAATAACTCTCTAAGATTAAATATTGTACATATACATATAAACTACTTCAAACTACAACTTTAGTTCACGGTGGGCCCTATTCAGTTCACAATAGAGCAAATGACTGTTAAAATTAGGAATATGAGGCCTAAGGCAACTTAGGCTTTAACTTTGGATAATAAAGAAAATGTTTGATGAAAATTTCTAACCATTGATATAGCTAAAATTTGAATATAATATTAACTTAAAATTAGGGACGAACAACTTTAAACTAACAAACTTTGTCTGTTCTGTTAGATTTTATGATATTTAAGCCAAAAGAGTTATTAATTAGAAATATTGAAAGGTAAAAACTTTAACTGTTTCTTAATATCTTATAGGATTAATATAAATACAATTCCCATTTAGTTTAACTATTTCAGTACAGGATGCCCACAAAACAGCCCACTGTGCGGTGGGTTGCTTTGTACTGAATGTGTTGAATTATGGTTAATATTTATATTCATATTACAACTACTTGTATATTATTGTATTTTTTAATTATTAATTTTTGAATATTTATGTTTAAAAGATGATAGTTGTTTTCGATTTATGACACTCAATTTTTCTCTGGAGTTCACTTCAATTATTTTCATTTATATTTCACTTAATGTGATAAGAAATTAAAAACAAAAACTTCTGATTGAAAATCTTTGATGTTCTTTTAATATTAAGTATGAGCAATACTATTTCAAACTTCTTGTTTGGCTCTAACAAATTTCCTCTATAGGTAGTCAATATTCATTTTAAGTTCAGTTTGTAATAACTGGTAATGAGAATGGGTTTAAGAGAGCGACCCTGACGGGAGGATACAACAGAGGCCTGCTTTTACTCAGTTGGTATTTGTCTGAGATTGACTCGTGCCCTTGTCATTATCAATGTTAATGTTTTAGGCATTATCATAATTCTTTTGGTTCAAAACATCCCTTTTTAATTATTTATCCATCCTGCCACAAGATTTTCTAGGAGTTTTCGTAAAAATTGTGAGGACTTGAGTTTTGAACAGTCTCCTCTTTTAAACCTTATTATAAGTCATATTTAAAGTATCATATCTCTTCAAATCGACATGTGGAGAAATAGTGACGCACTTGCTGTGAAGACTAATAGTTGTGCAACCATATTTTCTAGCATTCGATTTCACCTACTTTGCAATCATTAATTAATGCACAGGACAAGATAAAGAATCATTGGTAGGATTTTTAAAACGTGTTCAACTTCATTAATATTGGCTAACTCTGGAACAGGAAATTTAATATTTGATTGAGGTGAACTGTTAAATACTCTGTTTTATTGGATATAAAATTTTCATTGTATGATAAATTAATCGGTGATACAATTTGAAACCTTTTTCTTGTTTATCATCAAATCACAAAAGGTAACTATTAGTAGATAATCTTGTTAAAAGGTTCCAAGTTTTATGTTATCAGAATTTTATTTTTACTTTAGCAAAGAATGCCCATCAAAAATATATGTATACATTTTTTTTCTTTTTGTAATATAAACGATTTATACAATTGAAACCCCTTTATAACAATATAACTTATATTAAAGAAGTTTGCACTACCTTTGACATTTTCTCATTCATGTTCATTAGTTTTAGTTGTTGCAAGTATTATGTCAACATTTAAATTATTGTATACATGTATTACCCATAGTGTTAAGAGTTTGAGTTTCTGTTTTTAATACTGATTAATAATTCGGTGTTCTCAGTGACTGTTACAGAAGTGGTTACCAAGATGGTGGACCTTTAAAACCAGAACCGCCGCATGATGATGGATATGAAACTGCTGGAGGAGGGGAACTTGATATGCCAAATCATCATCATGCTCAAGCACATATGGCCATGGTTTCAAAAATGGGAAACCATTTACAGGATAGTATATTAAAATACAATATGCCAGAAGATCCATATTCTTTTGTTGATGATGAACATATGATAGCTCCAGTGCAGTGTTCACCTGTTATAATGCAGCAAGTACCAAAAAAAAGAGGAAGGAAAAAAAAAATCAAAACAGAAGATATTTCTTTACATAGTCACAATCAGTCAGGGTAATTACATTTTTTCAGTTAGCAGTGATATATTGTCCATTTTTTTTTTTAAAGTGTAAAAATGGGTTATTATATTATTATACTAATATTTTACTATTTAAAAGATATTATAAATTCTTTTAAGTTAATAATTATTAATAATGTATCTGGTTTGTGTGTAATGAATTTAATTGAAATTTTATAATTTCTCATGGTAATATATAAATGTATAGTGAGAGAAGTATTGTTATCATACAAAATTTTGAGTCTGTGTTTTCTGTAGAAATACATGTTTTAAGACCTTCTGAGTCCAAATATCTAAGTCTCAAAAAATAGTCTATGAGTGTGTACATGAACAGCATAGCTCAAAAACTAAAAGTTATATGAAACTGAAATTTCTTATTAAGGTGGGTATCATATGCCTGAAATGTTACAGCAACTTTTTCAATAAAGTTGACTGACCTGAAGGAAACTATTATGTGAAAAATCGCTATATATAATCGATTTTACTCATTTTCTTGATTCTCTCAAAATCAATTCCCACAATTTTGAGAGTATAAACTCAGTTTATCAAGTGGTCGTTAATATCAGCTAGATCTTATCCTCATCATGATTGAAATGGTCTGACATGGCTTAAATGCTGAATTTTCAAAAAAAAGGTTCCTTAAAGTATCTTTAATTGTCTTTATTTAAAAATAATTAACTGTCTCTCATTGTTAGTAATAATAAAAAAGTGAATGAATAAGAATTTGATTTTTAAATAAAGGAGAAAACAATTCTCACATAAACGACTAAGACAAGAGTAGAGATCAACAGTGAAATCAGAAATTACTGAGAGCCTCTGATCTCTTTCAATCCTATTCCATAATATTGATGTGTTTTCTTTTAACATAGATTTGTTATCCCTTATTGAACTGATGTATTCCAGAACAGGAACAAAGTTGACAGTTTTTGGACTTCAAGAAACCCTTAAATACATTGTTTCATAGCAACAGAAAAAAAGGATATTTTTGTCTTCAAATTTCTCGTTTTAAAGTCCCCAATGTCCTAATAACCTAATCTTGCAAAATGGAGTATTTGTTTTTGTCTGTATTTGTATTTTAATAGCTTTAAGCTTGGTATATGCATAAATATTGTGAAATTAGATTGTTATTTATATGGTTTTTATTGTATTTTTTTTTTAGAATGGGATACCAAAGTTTAATGGGTTGTATAACCCATCCATTAAAAGATCCTAACTCAATGAAAGTTGTTAAAGAAAGGAAAAAGCATGACCGATTTAATGGAATGCCGGAAGAAGAAGTGTCAAAAAGAACCTTACCTGATCATTTAACACAAAATTTGGATATTGTTATTGTAAGTGATGATCATTTAATACTTTAATTCAATTGTGGTAACGCAGTTCGCCACATTTCCAATAGGTTGTATCACCGTTGGACGATTCAACCCAACCTGAGATGTATAGCTGCTTCTGCCCCAGCTGTCAAGTAGTAGTAGTTGGTACTTCAAAGAATGAACCACTTTAACTACATGAGAAACTTGGGATATACATCTAACCTTGTAAATATAATTCATTAAGTGTAAATTAATGTTAATAAGCCTATAAAATTAAAGGAAGTAATCGCTAAAGTTATGATCCATTCTTTTGATTCCTCACTAAAATTCACCATTGCCCTCCCCACATATTGGTTACTCCGATGTGATGCAACCTGTTGCAAATGTGACAATCTTTGTTGCCACTCTATTAATAAATTATTATTGATTAAAAATGCTTATTCATTTTTAATAAATAAATGTTTTCAATGATTAAAATTGTAAGTACTTCCTGTTTTTATAATTTTTTTAAAATTTTAATAGGTAGTACAAATAATTTTGTTTTAAATATTTCATTTTTATGCTCATTAGATAATTTATTGACATTATATATTGTTGACTTTGAATTTTGTGTATCTGATAAGATAGAATACGAATATTCTTTTTCTTTTGGCATATTTTATAATCTAGATTTGGATATAAGTTCATTTTATCGAGGTCCACAGACTTATTTATTGGCCTTAATATAACAATTTGTATGGAATGGAACCTCATCAGAATGATTATTATGTGGTATGGTGTAAGAAATAGACATAGAAGATCTTCAGGAGGCAGTGCGTGGCCAGAAGAAGCCATTAGCAACCAGAAGTTATGAATTGATTTAATTTCCTTTTTTATCTCCCTGATTTGTAACTTCAGCACTGTATTATGATTTTAAAAAAACAAATGTTTCTCGGTCTACCCTAATGTACAACACTTTTTAATTATAAACAGCTTATTGCTTGATGTCACAAAAATTGACAAAGCTATGTATGTAAACATAATTGGGAAAAAGGATGGAAGGTTGTTGAAGGCCTCAGAAATATTCATGTCAGATAATGCAGTATATAGATGTTTTCACACACAGAGAGATCACCTTAACAAAAATTTGTAGCACAAAGTTAAATAACATATTCTGAAAGGATTTCTAATTTATTATATTGAGGTTTTTTATACCTTATTTGTTTTTTATAATTGAGAAACGTTTAGTCTATTATAAAGTGTGTAGAGCTCAAAGTTCTTTCTGGGTCAAAACGAACTATTTTCTTCCTCCAGTTCATAAATGCATTCTTAAATCTTTCTTTCAAATCTGTCAATACGTCCAGCTGATGATTTTCACAATGTCCTGGATTCAGATGCATATGTCAAGACAGGTCGACAAGAGTTTTATGAAGTTCAAGTTTAGCTGTACAACTGAATAGCTTACTTCTAGAAAGTTTAAACCAACCTAAAATACGGTTGATTAGCCTCCATTATTCTGCATTTTATTTCTTCTTCTTTGTCCGTGGAATCATTGGTCATCGATCCTAAATACTTAAAGCTTTAGATCTGGAATTTTTTAATGGTGTAGTTCCTTTAGCCAAATTTAGTCTTTATCATCCTTAATCTTGAGACCTATTCTCCTTCCTTCCATCTCAAGCATTGTAAATACTTCTTTGGTACTTTGTCAAGTTCTCCTTGCAAAGACATCATCTGCATATGCCATCACTTGTGTCATCTTGTTAAAAATGGTTCCTTGTGACATTAGTCCTATTCATTTCTATAATTTCTCTTTGGTTTATTTTGAATAGCAGTGTTTCAAGAGAATCTCCTGGCCCCAGTCCTGAGCTCATTGAGAATAAGTTTCCAATTTTTCTGCCAATGGTGTCCTCGGTTGTACACATTGTAAGTCTAATTAGCTTAGCTAGGATGTCCATTTCTTGCATTGCATGACTTGAGCCATATGCATGCAGCTTTACTGTCAATAATGAGTAGCCCCATGCAGTTACCAAACTCTTTCATGTTTTCAGAATATCTGGTCTTAACTTCCTCCAAAATTTCCTGGTATTAGTACTCCTTCCCGAGCCCTCAATATCCTTCACCTTCTCTAATAGTGCTTGCTTTTTCTTTTTCTTTAGTACTGATTTTACTTTGGATCTTGCTTCTTTTTGCTCTTTTCTACTATGCCTAGTGGCTCAGCTCAAGAGACTTGATCTCTTTGCATTCCTTTCTTCCTCTATTTCATATTTCTTATCAAACTAGGTGTTATTGATTCCCCTATCCTTCTGGTAATACTGGTCTGCTATGACCTGCTTCAGGAGGTCCTCTTCCTCCTTTAACTGCAGGAATGTTCCTCAATACTTGACTAGAAAGAGTTTCTAATATCCTCCTCTTTGAGCTTTGGTTCTACTCCATTTTGATTTCTGACTCACCATTGTACAATATACAAACCTCACTCCTTGGTTCACTTTTATCACTATTAAATTGTGGTCTCATCTGGTCCACACTTTATGATGGTATGTGATCTAACATCAGTATGTGGTCTATATGTATAGCAATGCCTTTTGGTGAGGTCCAAGTTTTTTTATGATTATTTTTGTAAAGAAAGATTGTATTCATAACAATTTGTGCATTGGCTGCCGCAAAGTTGAACAATTGTTAACCATTGTCATTTGTTTCATGATACATACAATCTTCCAATGATGGACATGAATACAGACTCTTTCTCTATTTGTGTGTTGAATTCATATAACCCTGTTTTCATGGGAAAGGAAGGCTATTTCTTTGAATTTTATCGTATTCTTTATACAATGTTTCCTTCTCCTCTTCTTCCTTTTCCTCAGTATGAGGCAATACATTGTAAATAAATATTTTAAAAAAACATAGTGGTTCTAACATACTGTTAACATTCTACATATATATAATATGGTAATATCGATACCTATTTTGGATCTCAGGAGTGATGAATTGACGAATGAGTTATTGAAAGAAAGGGAATCTCATAAAGAAGTGATGAATCCCAATTTCATTTCTTACTCAAATTTAAATGAAAGTTATTTTAAAAAGTGAGAGGTTTCAAAACTTTGACAGAGGTAAGTCAACAGTAAGAGACGTTCAATCAAATTGGGTATTAAAGATTTGGACTTGTACACCAATACGTAAGGCTATTCCTGTGGAACAAAGCTTTGTGTTTTAAAGCCCAAAAAAGAACTGTTGTTAAGATAGGCAACAGTCAAACTTCATTCTAAGGATGGCTTCCATAGCACCATGGTTGCCATGGGTTTCTTACCATGTATTGTTTCACTCTCACATGATTATCGGTCTTTTTTCATTGGAGCTTGGCCATTACTTATTGAATGAAATTTTATTAACTACATTAAGTAACCCAGCTACAGTATCGTCACCAATAAATATTGTGAAAATAAATTTTTACATATTTTTACCTGACTAACCACAAATAGTGTAAATTAAGTGTTCAGGTATTTATTATATTCTATCGATGATTGAGAGAATGACTTAGCCGAATTTTTTCAGTTTTGATGGCTTAAATTATTCAACTAGATACCATTAATGTTTTGGAACAAGTCAAGCTCAAGTTTCTGAAAATAATTCTATCAAATTTTGAGCTAAAGAGTTAACTAATTCATAGGTTTTATTACTCAAATTACACTGTGATATTCCAAGAATGTTTAGAACAATTTGAGCTCAAAATATCGTACTAAATAAATATACTCTGTCCGTTTCTGAATATGTTATGTAGTATTTAGTGAACAGCGACATCAATACCCAATAATGTTACTTAAAGATAGTCATTATATATAAAGTATGTAACTTTACCAATTGTGTATATTGAATAGACTTTCTTGATAATATTATATTGTTTATGCGAATGAGCATGATAGTGTTTATGTTTTGAATGAAATCAAGAGGAGAAGGAAATATATCTAATGCGAGAGTTGGGGTGAACTAGAATAATATATTTTCAGTACTTCTCAATTAGATTTATTATCATGTATAAATAAATATATACTATAAGTACATCATGGATAATACATAAGTTATCATAAATACATGATATAACACATTTATTAAAGCTGCAGCTAAAACTGAATTTAACCTGCCTAGATTGCTACTAACTACTGATGCTGCTCAACGAAATGTTTTGAGGAGTTACTACCCTCCTTCCAGTACAAGGAATTTTTTTTTCGCTATCCAAGCCTGTTTGTACCTATCAGTAACTCCTCTTGAGAAGTAGTTGTGCTGCATCTGTAATGAGTAGGAAATTAGCCAGGCTAAATTCAGTTTTAAATACAGCTTTAACAAATGTAGTATCACAAATCCGTGTTTCCTATGTTACGTGTACCTCCAGGAGTATGCGGAGAGTTACTTGCTAGTATTGAGTATGTGTAGTTTGGTTTATATGCATTATCATAGTGTCATTTCAGTTAGGAGTGTTAGTGATTAGGAAATCCTAAGAACAGTCTTACCTTAGACTTCTGTCCATCTTATATTTATTTTATGAGGGTATATTTTATTACAATTATTGTTACCAAGATTTCACTTACTATCCAAAATGTTCTAATTTCTACATGAGCAAACATTATTAATTACAAATCAAGATTTTGTTTATTATTCAATGTATTGAATAAAAATGTAAGAGTTAAATTATATATGCACAAAAACTTTTTTTTTGGCCTGTGTTATTAAAGAGCTACACGGAAATCCTCAAAGAGCCACAGTTTGCCAATCCCTGAACTAGACAATCCTAACAGTTCTTATTTAGATAATTTTAATTTAAATTAGGTTTGAAATATTTCATTTTTAAATAATTATTCATTTAATTTTTATATGGGATAATCTACTTGTTCTTTATTGTTCAAGTTTTGAGTTGTTTTGATCTCAATCAATTAAACTGCTATATTAATTCTAATTCTTATTAATAAGACAAGTAATGAAGTTACAAAATTTTTTTACTGTTTTAGATTGGAATTAATCCCGGTTTGTTTGCTGCTTATAAAGGTCATCACTATGCAGGACCGGGAAACCATTTTTGTGAGTATTTAAGTTCTATTTTGTAATTAGGATCCTTTGTTTTGACATCTTTTTTTTTTTTTAGGTTTATTTATAATATTTCTTAGTAGTAGATTTCGAGTGAATTTGTTTTTAATTTATTATTTATAACAGGAAATTTTTTAAAGTCTAGTTTTTTCTACTTCTTACAGCATATGGCAACAAGATGCCAACTTTGAACTTCAGTTGGTTAATTCTCTTGAAGTTCTGCATGAAATCTTAGAATAGAAGCTCTTACTTAGGAACTTAGTGTCAAAAACAATTTGTAAAATTCATAAATCTGTTGATGAGTATTGATGAATACTGTAAACAGTTATTGAAATTTTATTCATATATAGGTGTTTCCCACCCACTTAATTCTGATTTCAAACTTCAAGAAAAATATGATTGTTTTTTCTTTTATATGTAATTATATATCCATACAGTATACATTACGTGTTCACCTCCATTTTTGAAATTTTGAATTGATTTTCCTTGGGTCATAAGAGTGGTATATGATATCTATTTTGTTATAGTATTGTTAATTTACTAACCTTCTCCAGTTCTTTAGTAATCTAATGGGATGGGGTATTTTTTTATCCTGAGTCTGATAGTAAAGCAATTTCAAGACAAAGTTATATCTGGCTCTTTTTTTGATATGATGGATCCTGAAGATGTAAATTGCAAAAATGACTAATGATTTTTATGATTCTTGAAGATTTGTAAACAAATGTTGCGAAAAATCTAAAGCACAAAATTGCTCTAGAATTTAATACTCTCTGAGGATCATTGTGAGGCATCATCATGGCAAGTATTTTAGTTTCCTTGTATGATCTAGGAAACTCAAATTATGATGACGGATATACTAACTACAACTATAAACAGGACTATAGCTACATAGCTATATATATATTACCTGGTTCAATGATGACTGTACTCGTATGTGAGAACCAAGATAAACCACTATGTTAAAAACTCAATAGTCTTAGCGAATGCAGTGTTACTTATTTCAAGGTTTGAAAGAATGAGACATCTAAAAACCATGGGAAACTCTCTCGCTCCTGATCTCTCTAACATTGTACTTAATGATCTCCTTGATTTCGTCATCCCTTTATTCTATAATGACATTTTATTTATCAAAAAATATGTAGACTACCTTTTCTCATATAATCTAAATCCTGATAAAATCCCTCATATCCTTTCTTCTTTTAACTCTTTCCACCTTCGCCTTCATTTCTCTGTTGAAACTCAAACTCTTCCCTCCCCTTTCTTGACCTACTTGTTATAAAGAATGATGACGGCTCCTTGTCCACTGACTGGTATAAAAAACCCACTTACTCCAGTAGGCTACTAAACTATTTTTCCCAGCACCCCCACCATCAAAAAATCAATATTGCCAAAAATCTCATACACCATTGCTTTACAGGAAGATATTGACAGCATTAACGCATGGGCCTCTAACAATGATTTGAAGCTGAATGCCAAAAAAACGAAGGCCATTCTTATCGGTTCCAAGCGCCTCCTTCATTCCCTCCCTTACTGTCCTCTACTTTTCCTTAACAACCAACCGATTCACTTCTATCCTACAA
>NW_027112337.1:191940-194713 GCF_000696795.3 Halyomorpha halys | reverse complement strand
TCTCTCTCTCTCTCTCTCTCTCTCTCTCTCTCTCTCCGATAACATACAGAAATTCTAAAAATCAACCATTCCTTCACTACGCCTTGGACTCACTCAAAATAAACTATCTTACTTCTTTACTAATACTAAGGATCCTATTTCTCTCCAATACCGCTCTAATGTTGTTTACCGCATTCCTTGTTCCTCCTTCAACTGTAATTCTTCATATATAGGTGAAACTAAGAACCACCTCAGATCATGTATCTTTCAACACAAATTATCTATAACTTCCCACAACTCAGCCGCTTCCAAACTTTCAGAACATGCCCTTACACTTAATCATGCTTTTGATTTTGATCATACCACTATTTTATCCACTGTTCCAAATTACCAAAAGAGACTAATCTCTGAATCCATTTATATACATCTTGAACCCCTTCCAGTTAACCACAAAATTGATAAAAACTATCTCACATACCTACAACAATATATTAAACTTAATTAAGACTAAATAATTTTAGTAATTTTGTACTTTTGTTTTTCACCTGTTTGTTATCTCTCTCACTTATATTATCTATCGCTACATTCACTTATATTTATTCATCTATGTTTTATTAACTTTCACATTTATTTTGTTTTGTTTTTGTTTTATTGTAAACTTTTACTTCACATGTTTCTATTAACTTTTTTCACTCATTTCTATACTTTATTACTTATTTTTAATCTTTTTATGTACTTCTCTTCTTTTTTCATCTCACCTTGTACTTTTATATATATTTTTATTTTATTTTGTAAATTTTCACTTCAGATTTTTAAATTACCTTATTTCACTTTAAATTGTTCATCTTACTCCTCTTATCTTTACTATTTCTATTATCAGTGTAGATAAATTATTATTTTCATGACATATAAAAAACTACAGTTGTTATCATTGTCTAATTATTTTTCTTATTTATTTATTGATTTTAATTTTCTTATTTTTTTATTTTTTTATTTATTCTTTTAAATACTCTTTATTTACTTTTACTTATTATTAGTTACTTCTCTTACAATCATTGTTATTATATCCTATATTGTATTAACTACCCTTACTACATTTTCTTCAGTATATACTCGTATTATTAGTAACGATATGTATCATTCTAATTTTACTTAGTTATTCCTAAATTAGAAAATTATTATAGTTATTATTATCATATTTCTGTATCTTTCTCTTATTATTTCTCATTTTTCGTCATATTTTTATGACTACTTCCTGTATAGGCAACGTATTTGAAATAGAAATATAACTGTTAAATGCTGGCCACCTCCCCTACATTCCTCCACGCTTCCGATTTATTGTCACTTTCTGTTTAACCTTTTGCCTTGAACAGGTAGGTAGGTGGTCCTGATTTGTTCTTTGCTCATTTATTATCATTTAATAGCATTATTATTATTTTTATTTATACTTATTCTTTCACGATGTTAATTTAATCTCTACTTTCTTATTCATTTTTTTTTTCTTTTGTTTTTGTTTTAAATATGTCTTATGTACTTTTTTAACTGCATATTTTTAAAAAAATTTATTCTTACCATTGTTCCTTATTTTTTATTCTTATCATTGTTTATTTAAGTTTATTTTATATTAATACTATTTTGTATCTTCCTTCCTTTTATTTATATGTAATTTCTTATCACTTTATTTTTACATAATATTTATCCTACCTTAATTTACCTTATTGTATCTTTTTAGCCCTGATGAAGCCCTGGAAAGTGGGGCGAAACGTCAGACATTAAATAGTTATAAACTATTTGTTTTGTTTTTTTACCGCAACCCTGACCATATTTTTCTATTTAAGTTTTACGGTCAACTATATATATATTGTAATAATTTAAAATTAAAATATAAAGAATTTTAATCGTTTTTAAAACTTAATTTAAAATATAAAAGAGATATCTTGGGTTGAAATTTATGAACTTTAATACTAAATAATTGAATTTTATTATATAAAAAGAAAACTCTTAATCTCAGGGCGTGTTGTTGCTAGGCAATCAGAATACAGACACAATAATTTCTCTTAATTAAATTAATATCTATTTTATACATAAATCTATTTTTATGTATAGCAAAACTAACCAAGTTCATAATCTTCTTTTGATGATTCCTGGTATCTTCTTTTTTCTATTGTTCTGTCCTATCGTCCAAAATGGCTTCCTACTCTTGCTGGACAGAAATTCATGAGGACCTCCTCATCCTGGAGACATCCTTTCACCTCTGCGTCCACACAACGAATAACCTCCAAAAACCACAGGTTTATAATTTATAAAGAATTAGGCCACACCTATTGGGCGACAAAATGTAATAATTTAAATTTATTAAAAATAAAAAGAATTTTGATCGTTTTATAACTTTTTTCAAATATAAAATTAATTTGGGTTCAAATTAAGAACTTTAATATTAAATATATAATAGTATTTTATTTAAATTTATAATATAAAAGACTCTTAATCTCAGGGCGTGTTTCTAGGCAATCAGAAAAACAGACACTTTTACTATTAACTTAATTAAATTAATATCTAACATGTATATATTTTTAGGTATAACAGAACTAACCAAGTTCACAATCTTCTTTTGATGATTTCTGGTATCTTCTTTTTTCTATTGTTCTGTCCTATCCTCCAAAATGGCTTCCTACTCTTGCTGGACAGAAATTCATGAGGATCTCCTCATCCTGGAGACATCCTTTCACCTCTGCGTCCACACAACGAATAACCTCCAAAAACCAAAACCTGTCTCCATGTTGCATGTAAACAT
>NW_027112337.1:163671-191080 GCF_000696795.3 Halyomorpha halys | reverse complement strand
GATACAATGATAAGAATAAAAATACAAAGATAAGATACAGTGATAGGAATAAAAAAACAAGTAACAATGGCAAGAGTAAAAATTTCTTTAAAAATACGTAAAATATAAAGCTAAAAAAGTACAGGAGATGCAGATAAAACAAAAACAATACAGGGAAAGAAAAAGAAAACAACAAAAAAAAATTATATAGAGATAAAATAAAAGTCATGAAATAATAATAAAAATAAATAATAATAATAATGATATAAAATGACAATAAATAAGCAAAGAGCAAGTCAGGACAACATACCTGCTCAAATGAATCGGTTGAACAGAAAGAAACAATGAAGCGGAAGCATGGAGGAGTGGGGAGGAGGTAGGCAGCAAACTGTATCACGGTTTTATTTCGATTTCAAATACGTCGCGTATACAGGAAGTAGTGATAAAGATATGACGAAAAATGATAAGAGAAAAATACAGAATGATACAGTACATGAGTAATTACATTATAATAATAATAACTACAATAACTAAGTAAAATTAGAATGACAAATATCGTTACAAATAATAGAAGATTATATTGAAGAAAATAAAACAATATAGGATATAATAACAATAATTGTAAAATAAGTAACTAATAAAAAATAAATAAAGAGTAGTTTAAAATTTAAAAAAATACAAAGAAATAAGTAAGAAAAATAAATAAACAATGATAACAACTGTAGTATTTATATATCGTGAGAATAATCATTTCTCTACACTGATAATAGTAATAGTAAAGATAACAGAAGTAACATGAATAACATAAAGTGAAATAAGGTAATTTAAAAATCGAAAGTGAAAGTTAACAAAATAAAATAAAAATATATATAAAAGTACAAGGTGTGATGTAGAAAGAAGTACATAAAAAGATTAAAAATAAGTAATAAAGTATAGAAAATAAGTGAAAAAATGTGATGGAATGTAGACCATTGACCATCCCAATTGTGAGATAAAGAGGAATAGTTAGGTACACTCTTTATTAGTCTAAACAACAATGTTTATACTTGAACATAAAACAACAGATTGAACAATTATTATGCATATAAATATTCAGTTTTTTTAGACATACAAAAGCACACCTAGTTATTCATTGTTAGTAATTGATCATATGGCGAGAGGTTTCAAATGGGTTTGCCACTAAAACAAATGCAAAATAATGAAACATTAAATGAATTATAAATAAAAATAGATTTAAAAGAAATATACTAGAAAAATAAAATTGTTGATAATAATTTCCAACCCATATCAAATAGTCTCTTTGCTAACGTTGACTATTGCTGCGAACATATTAACAATCTTGCCACCACAAATATACCATAAATATAAGACAGAATATTATGGATCGAGAGATGAAGCTCTGGTCTAAAACAGGATATGAAAAATTTAAATAGGGGAGATGAAGCCCCAGACTAAAATTTAAGAGAGGCAGGAGTTATAGAGCATAGATAGAAAACCTCCTTGTACTATCAACAAAACAGTAGTAGTAATACAGTGACCTACTGGAGAGGTGTATTCTACCAATCTTTATCTCTGGTTCCTGTGCCAGGGCCCTGAGGTACAATAATGTAATGAGAGAAGAGAAGAGAAAGAAATTTATTCAATCATGCTGCCCAAATACATCGGGTTGCTACATTACACAGCATACTGATCAATCCGTGATCGGACATATATAAATTACATTTTTTGATATGATACAATATAATAGAAAGATAACATTTTTTTTATATCCTGTATGTAAGGACCATTTTATAATGACTTAATATTTATATATTTGTAACTGAGAAGTGGTTATATCTTAAACTATTTTTTGGTAGTTCAGTATATAATGACCGTAGATTGATGTGAGGAGACAATGGTCGGAGGTGCGGTCAACAAAGATGCACAAATAAACAGAACTTATTTATTTGTGCTGACATTTCTTTTTATGTTTCTCTGAATTTAGGTTGCTATCCCGTTTTTTTTTTGTTTTGTTTTTTTTGTTGTTTTTTTCAGCCCTGATGAAGGCCTTAAATTCAGCAATGTCAGCACAAATAAATAAGTTTTATTTATTTGTGCATCTTTGCTGACTGCACCCTTGAGTATCCTCTCCTCATTTTTGCTCCAATACATTCCTCAAGACAATGGATTCAGGGGGGCTTGTTATAACGCAATATTGTAGGGGTGAGGCATACAACATACTATGATGCTTTGAGAGCTAACTGACTCTTGATTGCAACTTAACTTTCTTTCTCCTCTAATCTGACATATTAAAATAGATCAAACAATACAATTTTATAAACACGTTTTTATTGTTCTCCTTTAATGTTTTTACCATTGTCTATTCTCTGTTCATGGTAACAGTTAATATTTTATTTACTTCTTGGTGTAAAACATCTCCACAATAAATAATGTATGTATTATTTCTTCTTCTTCTTCTGGCACGACAGACCATGGAGGTCCAAGGCCTCATGTGATGTGCTGCGAAAATACACCGTGCATCTCTTTACAAGGTTTTCATAGTGTGGGTTCGTCACTCCGACACCTATTTTTATCATTGCCACCCATTGGCTAACGGGCCTCACAAATGCCCGTGGGGAGGCTGTGAGTGAGTATTGTGTAATTTTTGCTTGAAAAAAATCCGGGGTAAGGCTGGACTCTAACTCAAAACCTTTGAGTTGGTAGACAGGCGCGTTACCACGCTTATATATATTAAGTAATATATTACTTGAAAATGTGTATTATCCTCTCTTAATACTTTCCTAAATTTTTTATTTATTATTGTATAAACAAAAACTGGTGCAAATATCTTTTGGTTCTAATTATTTTTTAATATTTATTTTAGGGAAATGCCTATATTTGTCTGGACTGACACCTGAACCTATGACTGCTGATGATGATTATAAGTTGCTTAAAGTTGGTATAGGTTTTACCAATATGGTTGAAAGAGCTACAAAAGGTAGTGCCGACTTGACCAGAAAAGAGATAAAAGAAGGTAATAACAATTTTACAAAAGCTATTTAAAGTTGTTTTCCTTGATATTACTTTCGTAGAGCTCTGATGTTTTATTTTTATCCTTACTATTGAAAGAACTATTCATCTTTAGGAAATCACTTTGGTGGAAATTTGAGGTAATTGATTTTTTTACTTATCTAGGTGGATTGTGATTAATAGTAATAATGAAATACATCTATTACGCATAATTACATGCTCTTAATGCTTACTGATTTGCTTGTTTTTATTTCAGAGTATTGATAAGTTTTTTTAAAATCTATTTTAATGTATTTTGTGCATCAGTTGTGTGTTTAATTATTTTGTTAAGAAATGTGTGAGTCTACATATACTTTATTCTGTATTTACTGTTTTATATAACTAAAAATCATTTTAAACTAGTTTTCTATCATATAACCTAAAACTTTAAAACCAAATTTATATCACTGACAGGCTGAATTAATACTACTAGCAGTTCTTTTTAGAAGTGTGATTTATACTAAATATTTTATAATTACCTGAAACGGTCATCTTGCATTTCTGATTCAAGTTTTGGAGAGTATTGTCATTTTGCATAATTGAGTGAAATATGACTGACTGATTATTTAGCCTTATTAATAGCTTACTAAGTCGACTGGTTAATCTTTTGCTAAGACTTTTTAACTATCATGTGCCTCAAAGAAAATAACTTAAATTTGATTTGAGTACTTTTTATACTGACAATATTGTTTTTAATTTATTACTGAATTGTGAATTTACTCACTGCAGTTATTCTTTTTTTAAATATTCAGTAATGCTTATGATAACAATGTAGTACTATTAATATTTTTATGACATTAGATGTCTAATGTTAATAATATTTGATTTACTGGAATTCACTAACCCTGTTTTGAAATTGTTGAACAAATATAAATAAGAAGTTTTTATGTACAAATATAATAAATGATTTTTTTTTTTTTATTATCCTTTTAACATTAAATATCCCTTCACATTCTCCTTTCCTTTATGTTAATTTTGATGGGCATGTATGTGTCTGTCCTGTGTAAAAATTGTTTTATGATGCTTACTATTGATTAAAAATTAAACTAATCGGGTACATTGACTTAAATTAATTTCATTTTTCAGTTTTCATTCACAAATTTCATTTTACCTTGTTTATTAAATTTTATTGTCATTGCCTGTTCTTATTCCTTTATATTGATATAAATATTGCTCCCATTATCTTAGGTTATATAATTTTGCACACCCTTAATTTCTCATCATTAATCATTGTAGTATTGCACTTTATCAATATACACTGCTTGTTTCAGTATAGTAGTAATGTGAGTAGCTGATAGTAATTGTAGAAATCATAACTTTTTAAGTTGGTCTGTTTGTACACAAACATTTATAAGAAGATATTTACATTTTGTTTCAATCTATAATGTTTTTCATGCATGTAATCTGATGAATATTTTAGGAAATACATTTGTAGTTGTATTTTCCATATCATAGTTTTATCTACTATGTATCGAAACTTATAAAATTTTAATGAAACATAGTAATTTCCTAGTTTTAGGATTGATTAAGTAAGTGAAGAAATTAATGTACTCCTAAATATATAGTTTTTGAATATCTTTGTTCTTATTAATAAAGTGGAGCCCCGATAATCCAAACTTCAGTTATTTGAAAGTCAGTTTAACCTAAAATTGAAATTAGAGTATATTCCTCGGAGTAAAAAGGAACTAGGGTTAAAATAAAATCACTGATACTTATTAATGTAAAGTATGGCTCAGATAATTTCAACCTAGAGAATGTACCGAACTAATTATTGTATATCTAAACTACATTGGTTTGGGAAAAAAAATTGTTAAAGAGAATACTTCTCCCTTGAAGCCAGATTATGCCGGTGCCTCAAAAAAATGGTACCTGCTTGAATTGCAAATGAGTGTTTCCTATGTAGAGCACCACTGCATCAAATCCAACCATGGCCTGATATACGGATTGTACAGCACTTATCAGATTGGGTGGTATATTTCTCTCTTTCAAGGTATTCCAGATTTCTCAGTGTGGAAATCAAATGCAGCTGCAGATCTGTTCAAGTCCAGAAAACCAAGATACACTCTTCACCCTTGATCCCATGGCTTCTCTTTCACCATCCTTGAGGAAAACTAACCCCTTTTTAAAGGGGAATAATGTTTTCCTTCCACTCTTCGGGTATTATCTTTTCATTCCAAATTTCCTGAAACAGCCTGGAATATTTTTTTAAATTCCTCTCAGCCATATTTAATAAGCTCTGGGGTAATGAATTTATGATGAAGCTCTGTGATGAAGTTATCCATATCATCTGGTTCATCTACCACATTCCTTATACCTCTTCTAGCCAAGTTCACTTTGTCCATATGGTCAATAAATGTGAACTTCTCTTGGTAATGTTGTCTCCAAATGCCCAGGATTTCCTTTCCATCAGTCACAATCTGCCCAGCTGTATTCTTTATGTTTTTTAATATATTTTCCTCTCTCAGGCTTTTCTCTGTATTCTATAAACACTTTGAATTTTCTTGGAATTTTTTCTCTATCTCTTTTCCAAACTCTTGCCAAGATTTGCTTTTAACTTCTTATATAAAATTTTTGCAAAGGTTTCGCTTCAGACTGCAATCTTGCTTATCAGCCCCACTTCTGCTTTCTTTCACTCTTTGGGCTACCTCTGCATTCCACCATTTCGTTCTCTTGGTACTGGAAGTCATTTTCTTTTTATCTCAGACTTCACTTGCAACTCATGGAATGTAATTCTTGACATCCTGTCACAAGGTATTCAATTCTTAGTTTCCATTTGTTCATTCAAGCTCCCTGCTCAGTACATCATACATCAGTGTATATTTGCTTCTTGCCTTCCTGCCAAAGCACCGCGACTGCAACTCCGTCATATGCTTTTGGTCTCCTTTTACATGGTAGTAAGTTTTTAGTGTCTGCCACTAGCAATTGGTGATCTGTATTGAGTACTGCCCCACTGATTACCTCAATATCTGTGATTAGTAAAGCTTTGGTTCTTAGTACCTTAATAGTAAAGCTTTTTATTTAATTAGGGGCCAACTTATGGGGTACTTTTTTTCTCTCTTGAAGAAACCAAATTAGCAGGCATTAATACTGGTTATTAATTAATTAATACGTTATTATTAACTTAAGTTTATTGTATGAATGATTCTGCTTTTTAATTCTGTAATCAGAAATGGATCTGGTCCAAATCATTTTGAATTATCGGGACTCCACTGTATTTATGTTATGTCACCTTTAATTTTGTTTTTTAAAGTTATTTATTTTGTTTATTATGAACAATTTTTCCTGTCCATTTTATTTTAAACATAAGTTGTTTGGTGGCATGATAATTCAAACTGTGTTTGTAATAGTTGTGGACAGAAGATTTACGGTGCTTTGCAGATGAAGGATTACAACACCAGTTAAGGGTAAGTCTTAGTAAATTATTTAATTGAAAAAGTGATTTACTGATCATCCCCTGAATAAGGAAACTGGCTCATATCACAAACTTTTCTAATCTTTACTTCATTAAATGAATAACTGATAAATGATTTTAATTAAAAATTGTTTTTAAATCTTAATTTAATTAAAAATTTCTCTATAATCTTACTGTATCCATAATTGAAATATTTAAAAATTAAAAGAGGGAGGAAAATTATTAGCCTTTTTTTTTTTTTTTTTTAGTGATTTTTATGGTCTCCTGACAGTATATATCAAAATATATATTGAATCAAAGATATATCAAAATGAGTGTACTTATCTAAGTTGTTGATTTTTTTTTTTTTTTTAATCTATGAAATACAAGAACTGAATATTTAAAAATGTATCCTGGAAAAAGGATTTTAATTACTTAAGAAAAAATTTTATACTAATTGAACATACAGAAAATAGTTAAGGGGACAAAGTGAAAATGATTGCATAGTTCTTTTACATTTTAATTATCTATTTGGATCCTACATTTTTTGTATTTATGACCTAAATAGAAATTGTTAAAATATAAGAGATGCAGTTCACATTATTAATGTTTTTCTTATCGGCACGATCATAAATGTTACAGTTCTTTCTAACTAGGATAGTAAATCTTCTATTTCTATCTCTTCATTTATTTTACCAAAAAATTGCTTCTAGGATTGTTTAACTTTCTGGTAATTGTAAGCATTTCTACTGCAATCTTTGCTACTGTTACAAGAAATCATATTCAGATATGATTTTTTTAAGAAAGTGGTGGTGAGGATAAGACTTATAAAAATTGATACATAATATATATAAAAATTGATGAAATCCAGCCCTATTTAACATGATTCTTTTTTATGCTCTAATCATTTTTGAACATGAAATCTTAAAAAATAAAAAGGTACATTCACTCACTATCAAGTGAAGGTGGGCAAAATTAGATCTTACTTTTGTTGCTGCTTTTGTGAATACTTCATAGCACAAGTCATTAAGATTTTAATGATACAGTAAACCCAAACAATATTTTTGAATTTTTTTTGGAAGAGTTAATAATTCATAAAAATGCTAATTAAACATTTAAACGGAAATAAATTATTTGAAAAAATGAAAGGGACAAAATACTGTTTAAGATGTAGGTATAAATTTTTTGAAATATCATGCATCCACGGATAAATTGTTAATTTTATATTAAGAGGTTAATAGGTTGAAATATTTGGGACTTCAATGATTTTTAAGTTAAAACATGTATTAAATAAAAGAATACTTACACAATTGTCATAGAAAAATTCTCAAGTATACCAGTAACCACAATCAACTGTGCAGGACTGCACTCAAAGCCGTGTTGTACCAAAGGACAAGAAGGGGCTGTGGGTCAAAGAGAACCCGCTTAATCTTTATTCAATTAGCATACTCTACCTATTAGTCCTGGTATCAAATTTTTATTTTTCCCTATGTCTGACAACTCTATAGCAGTGAACTAAGGATTCCTGTGTTTTTTATGAATAGTGTTTCTAAGGTGGGAGCAACATGACCCGATGTCATTTGAAAAGTTAACACTGCACCCAATGTAAGTTAATCCTATTTGTTAAATTATTTTTTCTAATGTATGGCCTTAACTCTGGAGAAGGCCTATTACTTATGTCAAAATGATGGCACACGTAAATAGTAAAAGATTATTTACTCTGTATACCACATCCTAAACCATCAATTAAAATTATTCATTATCCGGTTACATGTCGGTTTAACATTTAAAATAATCAATCAAATTTAACTCTTAGAGCCTGGAAGTAAAAATCGATTATAGATAGTCAGAAAATCAAACAAAAAATGTCTCTAAATATGCATCAAAAACATGTGAGCGATCTTCAGGGCATGTGAGTTCCGAAATTGTTCAGAAATTATTGATCATGATATACCTCATATATTCAATAATTCAATCTTAAATATTATCTCCAATTCAAAATTATATCTTTTATCATTGTATTTTATTTATAAATTTATTTTGAAGTAAAAATTGTATTGTTAAGTATTTCAATTTGTTATCAATTTTAACAAAACACTTAATTTGAAGGTCTTAATTTTTTATGGCTACTACAATGAATAATATTAGTTCAAGAAAAGCTTGTAATTTTGAATATTTTTTCAATTCTACTTTCATTCATAATCATTTCATCCCCTTTACCATTTGTGCAGTGTGGGGTTACGATTTGTTTAGTCTGTACCAGCTGTCTTGTTCTTGAATATGTATTCTATCTCGTCGTGTCCTTCCTTCTACCTTACAAAGATAATGGATCTCCATGGATTAGATCCTCCACTCTCGTGTTTTGAGGTGAGGGTCTTCGATTCGGAAGAGTAGGAAAGAATAGGGAGGAACGTCGATTTATAGATCTCTATTTTAGTTTTTCTCGTCACTTCCCATTTACCCAGGAAACAAACACCTTCAAAGAAAACTAAATTTTCTTCCAGCTGCACCGATTCTCTGAGAAACTTCCTCATCAATGTAGCCGCTTGCATTGTGATGAGCACCTAGATATTTGAAATTATCGACTGCTCTAGTTTTTCTCCATTTGCTCTGATCACTTTCATTATTCTTCAGGGTTTCTACCTTATCCTCATACATTTGGTCTTTTCCGGGTTAATTTTCATGTTTTTCGTGGCCTTTTTCGATTCTAAGAAAATAAATTAAAATTTATCTACATGTATTCAGTTATATCTACTATATTACCTAAAATGATCCATGATTGCCTATGCTGAAACCTGCAGAGATCTTGATGTTATAACTCATGTTAGATGTTAGCTACAATGGAATCATGCCATGTATAGCTTACGTGTTGCTAATAGTAGGTCCTATTGTATCTCTTTGGCAAGATGAACTCTTCCTTCTACAGTCATATCCCCTCTTCCATTTGCATCAGAAGACATATATGCACTATGGTGCTATATTATCTTAACTTAAATTCAAATTATGATATTTAATATTTCAATATAAATAAGAATCGATCCCCTAGGCAGGGTTTAAACTGGCACCCCTGCAGTCAAGAGCCAGTAAATGTTACCGCTTTAACTTGCTCGGGTACGAACCATACCTCCTTTTATAACCCTCTCTGTTTTAAAAATTAGGAAAGTAAATAACGGTAGTTATTTTTAGTTATAGAAAGTAAAAACTTGAAATAACCTGTCTGAGAGATAAGAACGGATAATGAGATAACATGTAGGGGGTAGGAATTTACGGATCTTGTATAGCAGTCCTGGGTGCCAGACTCGATCAAAACCCTGTTCTACATCAAGAAAGACTCCCGAGCAGTACATTCCGCGCTCCAATGAAGACGAGACTACATCAACCACACGATGGCATTGTTGGATAGTGGAGTGGGATGTTCGGAATCCAAACTGGTGATCTGGGATTATGTGGTTGGAATCTAGGATGGGGTACAGGCATTTTAAGATAAGTTTCTCAAGGATATTTCCCATGATAGGTAACAGAGAGATAGGACGGTAAGAGGATGGGTGTTCTGGCTGCTTTCGAGATTTGGGAGTCATTTTGATTATGGATAATTTCCATGGGTCAGGAAAATATGTGGATCTGGGGACAGCATTGTAAATGTATATAACCAGGAGCTTTGCGGGTTGGTAAAGTGTGGATGATGTTGGATATCTTTGATGGATGAAATGCTTTAGATGTCAGGGTAATTTGGAGTGGAGTATTCAATACTTCTTCAATGTGTTCAAGGTTGGTTGAATTAAGGATGTCAGGGTGTGGCTCAAAGGTTTTAGAAAGATGCTGACCGAATATTTGTGATTTTTCTTCGTCTGATTTTGTCCATGTTTGAGATTCAGTAAGAAGTGGGTGTTACGGTTATGTATAAGTTTTAAAAATGAGTTTTTCATCATTTTTACTTATATTAATCTGTACCAACAAAAATGTATACACTTTTTGTTTATTTTTACCTAGAATAAGAAAAAAAATGCTCAAAAAATTTTAGTCCTAAACATAAAAAAAATTTTAGTATGCTTAGGCTCCTGAAAAGTCCTAAAACATGTGTCCGCTTTAAATAAAGTGAGTTGAAAAATATTTGTTATTATATAACCAGTTTATATTTGTTTTCCACCTCTCGAAGAATCCTTAAATACTAGTTTTCAAGGAAGTTAGAAACTAGATATTCTTAGCCCAAAAATTTCCCATATCTTTGCTATTAATCGTTTTTTAAAATCTTTCATAGATCAAAGGAAATCCAACTGAAATAACTTAAAATTTTTATAATTTCAAAATGACATAATATAC
Source organism: Halyomorpha halys (assembly GCF_000696795.3). Lineage (NCBI taxonomy): Eukaryota > Metazoa > Arthropoda > Insecta > Hemiptera > Pentatomidae > Halyomorpha > Halyomorpha halys. The sequence continues at coordinate 180,342 of NW_027112337.1, read as the reverse complement.
CAAATGGCATTATAAGGCGATGTATTTATTTTTGTATTTAAATATATTTAAGTTACTTTTTATTGATATAAAACCTAGCAGATGTATTCTGTTGTTACTTGACTTGACTGGGCTGCTGCTGAATCCGAATATGAAGTCAGTTTGTTTTTCTATTATTAAATTAAATTTTTTTTTTTTAATTTTATAGAAATTTTGAATGTTAATTTTATTTCCTATTTACTTTATTTTTCATTACAATTTTTACTTTTTGTTTTTTTTTTAATAGAAAAAAGAAAAAAATAATTAAAATTTCTTACCTACTCTTTACTAATTTCAAATGACGGTATAGTTACTTTCTAAGAAAAATAGATTGACTATTTGTGAGTAAAATGATATCAGAAAAATTGTTAAGTACTTACATTATTTTATAATATTTCTTTAAATTATGAAATTTCAGATGGTAATATACATGAAAAAAAAAATAGTAAATACCCTTCCTCACACCATCTGGGAAACATGTTTCATTAACAATAAATAAATAATAAAAACAGAGGAAAAATTATAAAAGCAGTTAAGATATAAAACTATGATAAAATTGTGTGGGTTCCTAACAAGTGCTTTGATTGCATCTTTTTTACTAATCATTCCATTATTTGAAATTATCAAGTCACTCCGTAAGAAGTTATAACACACTAAACATAGCGAAAAATCCTTATATATAACAATTCTGATACCATTGAAGCAACAAACTTCCTTTTCTTCTGATTATAATAATAAAGCATACATTTGCAAGTAAAGTTAAAAGAAATAGAAGATTATGAATATTTGGTGTGAGTAATGGAAGATTTATTAAGAGTTTAAAATATTAACATGTGTAAGTCATGGAGATACTGTACAATTTTTCTCTTGAAACACCTATAAGGGATTATGGCATCCCGACAACAAGTACTCTTTTAAATTGGATGACCCAAATAATTTGATTTGTTGATGATATTGACACAATGGAAAGATTCTTTGGGACAGTATATGAATCATTTCAGTTTTGGAAATCAGCAGCCAAAATTAGCCTTATCGTTAACACCCTTTAGATGAAATATTAGACACAACATAAGGCCTGTACTCTAATATAGTTGTTAGAGTTGGACCCAACCAAAGATTATAATGTAACGGTTATATCAACCATGTAAGGCTTACCAGACCAATCTGGTATAAAATAAATAAACCAAAGTTCTGGAAAGATCCTTTCTAAGATTTGAAATAAGGATTCTGTGATGCAAATTCAGAGGTGTCCAAGAAACATACCCAAATTGAAAAAGAACAAATATATAAATTAAGGTCATATTTTATGACCTGGATTTGTGCTAATTCATTTTACTTGCAAAGCTCTTCTGAGCCGGAGCATTTTGCACTGTGGAGAATAATGTTACCTCACAGAGTTATGAATAAACCTCTATACAAAAGGGATCAGTGGCCAGACCATGTTTGCACTGACAAGACTCTGGCTGCCAATGCTAGTAAACTGATTGGTGTCAGATAATAGAAGGCAGTAATAATTAACAGAGAAAATTGGGATCTATCTGGAGCTGACCAAGTCTCAAATGATTAGGATGTAGCGCTGCTTAATCATAATAATATATTTGCTAGATTTCAAGGCAATAAAAAGCCATTTTTATATATTTAGACAATCATAATTTAATTTTCTTATATCACAAATTCAGAGACCTGGTGCAATCCACTTTAGGCATTTGGTGTATTTTAACATCTTTTAAAAAACATTAAAAATGGAAGTTGAGGTATTTTCTATGAGCTAAGAAAGATTTATATGATTTTTAGGGGAAAAAAATACTAAAGTGGAAATTTTTATGCTAAAAATATTTATTTTTTTATGTCGTTAAAGTTTTAGGGACTATGAACTAATATATCAGTTCGAGCACGACAGTCCTCATGGCCTACAGACTGATATCAGTTCGGAGGGTAACAATCCCCATGGCCTACAGACTGACTGATATATCAGTTCAACCAGTTTAGCACTTAAAGCCTATTTACTGATTTATCAGCTCTGTCCTTGGTGATATGTTGTGGATCTGAAGGCATATCCTAGCCACTAGAGTTCATACAAATGTACTTTACTATTTTACTTGTTCCTAAGGATTGAATAGTAAAGGATTCTGGTGCATAAAACCCAGCCCATAAAATATAAATCTGCAATTATTGATTATTAAAATTATTTTTTACAACATTTAATGCAAAAATGAATTTCTGATGGTCCTTAACCTTTTATTAAGTATCTAATAAATTTAATAGGAATTAGGTTTTTATTTGTTGGGCTATAAATCCTCAGTGGTTCATCCTAACGAAAAAGTTATAATAAAACAAATTGAAGAATATTCGATTCTCTGCTGAATAAGTTTAAAAACAAATGTGAATATAATCAAAAAGTATTCATGCCTAAAAACAAATGTGAATATAATCAAAAAGTATTCATGCCTAAAAACAAATGTGAATATAATCAAAAAGTATTCATGCCATTGGGGTTGACAGCGGCCACAGGTCTCAGGCCACAAAACACTCCTACTTCCACGCTTCCGTATCTAAAAGGTTAATTAGTTTTTAAGGTTTTTTATGTCTCAAAAACAAGTAAGAACATGTTTAAAATGCTTGGAAAAACTTTTATCCCAATTTATTTGGGGTGACCACATGTTCTTCAAACTTTTCAGTGGCTTCTTAACCTTTTTATAATCTCTTGAGCATATTTTTTTTTTAAATATGATTTCAGGTAAAAAATATATAAAAATATGTATGCTTTATATAGACGGATAATAATAGGAGTAAAGAGTTATAAAAAAGCAACACAATTTTAATAATAATAATATTTTTTCTTGGCTCTTAGAGCCCATTGGAACGAGTGCAAGGACACTTGTTCAGTATTTTTAGATACAGAATCACCAAAAAATAGGTCCAAATTGGTGATTCCCTGTTGTAACTTCTCTATCTCTTTTAAGTATGGGTAAGATCGAAATTGAATTTTAAAAATTGAGGTATAGTTTAGAATTAGTTATAATTAGCATGAGAGCCATTTAACTTATCAAGTATGAGTAATTTATTATTGTCTGATACGTTTTAATCAGATATATTTATAATAAGTACTTTTATAAAAAATTTGTATTATAAATCTGTTGTCAGTTCATTCATTTCTTTCTTTAACAGCCTCACCCTATGAAATTTTTCCATCCTATGTTGAGTTCAAAGAAAAGAACTTCAATATGCGGTTGGGAGCTGTTAGGTTTATGTACATTTTATGTAGAAAGTTATTTCATTTGTGCTTTAAAAATTCATCTTATAATATTACATAACATTTTATATCATAAAATAGTCCTTTGTAGCAAGTTTTGTTTTAAAAATCCATTAGTTTGAAAGGTAAGTTATATTTGTTTGACTTAAATGTTGTAATTGCTAAAGTTGGCATACTCCTCGTTTCCGTTTTTTTCTGACTGACCTTGTTAGAATGTGGTTTGAATTTCCTTTATTACCCTATTTTACAATTGAATTTACATTGCTTATCAATATAATATACTTTTAAATATTTATTTTACGGTTTATTTGTATCATACCCACTTATTGCTGCTTGATCATCGGGTGTCTTGTGGTGCTGCAAAAGGAAGAAGTTTCCAATTATTGGTTGATTGTTTAAAATTGTATTAAATTAATTTTTTCCATAAATCTAAATTTAGGTGTTTTCTTTTAGGTAGTCAAATATTACTGGAAAAATTGCAGAAATTCAAACCAAAAATAGCTGTCTTTAATGGTAAACTGATTTTTGAAGTTTTTTCTGGTAAAAAAGATTTTAGTTTTGGAAGGCAACCTGAGCTTGTTGATGGCACTAATACAGTAAGTAAAAAAAATGTTTTATTAATATTTTAAATTAAAAAAAGCTTTATAAAGACTTGTTTTCGTTCTCTATTTTAGTTGGTACAATTCGTAAATATTGTATTATAGTTATTCATTTCCACTTTTTTATTTTGTATAAACTCATTTAACTTTTTAATTTTTCTATAAACTCATTTTCACCTTTTTATTTTGGTATGTACTATTTGTGAAATAAAAAAAAAAAAAAAAAAAAATGCTTTGGCTATGATAATTTTGATAAAACTTTGCATCATTAATATTTACTTAGATCGTATGGATTGTCATAATTAATGCTGTCATAGTTAGTAACTTTTATAAAGGATGGATGCTAATTGTTCATTATTAGATATAGGGCTTTTCTACAAGGCAAAATATATAATATATAAATAGCCATATGACTTTTTTTTTTAATCTTCGAAAAACAACCTAATTATAATTTTTTCATTTCATCCTCGTTATTAGTACATATTATTACATTATAAAATTACCATATTTTCTTAAAGACTTAAAAGAATCTTTTAGTATAAAACATATTGTGAAGTATTCAGTTTCTATTATATTTTAATACCATTAAAGTATTACAAGTTCTTGTTTTTATATCTCTTCTATTTATGTTTTAGTTATTATTTTTCTTAAAGTAAAATCAATAGCCTCTTTTTCTGAGTTATTTGACTGAAAGTAATCTTGTCAAGTAGTATTAGATCCAAGTAAAAATTAGATTGTCATTTATTTTTGAAAATGGTTTAAAACCATCTTATATGCTTCATGCTCTGTAAGCTTATGAGTCACATACTCCTCGAGTGGGGCCTGATTTAGGAATAAGACAATTCTTAAAGAAGAATCAGTGGGAATAGTGGCTTCTCAGAGAATGAAAACAGATGGTTTAAAGATATAGATAAAAGTAAATAGATAAAGCAGTTTTAAGTAATGTACCATTTGATGTCCGAATAAGACCTTCCTATGTAACTACTATTTAGCTGCTTCTTTATACCCTCAGTATAATACATTCCTCAATATAAAATTCTACATTTTTAAATTACATTGAATTGGCAATGGGATATCAATTTATGAGAAATAAAATTAAATAACAATTAGTTTTTTTATACTTATTTTAGATTATTATAACATTATTATTGTATTATATAACACTTTTTAAGGCTTAGAATAATTAAATAAGGTACTATGTAGAAAGTAGTATTTCTAGGAAGAAATCCTTCTTTCTTCCTCCTAGAAAGTAGTTCTGCCAAGCAAAAATGCTTATTTTTCCTGAACTGTTACATAACACGAGTGCCGCTGCCGACTCGAGTTTGCTAAGTTAATGCTTCAACAGGATCAGCTACAATGTTCTGGAGAGTCATATTTTTACTACGCCTATGATCATGAGGTAGGCTAGTCTTTGTATTTTCTCCAGAAGTATTCTGGATTTTGCTACATTGGCCTTGTGCCATTGGTCTAACCATAGCCACTGCATAACCATCGGTTTAATGGCTGTTGTGTACAGCCAATAAACCATTTTATTATTAAGCCCAAGAAGTTATTCCAACTGCTCTTTTATAATTTAGTGTCTTTTACACTATTGTTTTCTCCACATGACTATGCCATTGTCCTTTGTCGTCCAGAATGAAGTATTGAAAACAGAGTTAACTGCTAGTTAACCAAAATATATATATAGTTTTTCTCCCAACAGTTACTAATTTCTGTTATTTTTACATATTAATTATTTTTAAAATTTCTATTAACATATTTAATATAAAACATATATCTTTTTTTTTAATATATTCAAAATATAGGCCTCAAGTTAAAAAAAAAATTGTACTGACTGACATTGTGGACTGTTATACTCAATAATATTAGTTTTTATTCAATCTCTTTCATTTATTTATTACCAGTTCTTATTTAATAATATGAAAGAATTAAAATTTAAATGTCACTCTTTAGATTTGTTTTCATCAAGAACGTATCGTTCATCTTTAATAGATATGAAAGTCTTATACAATACAAATACAATTACAAAAAATTAAATGAATAAAGTTGTGATATTTTGTAAGGACTGCATTGATGAGCCTCATTTTGGTTTTCTTTATTTTGACGTATTCCATAAAAATTTATCAATTTAAAACTTTAATTCAACTTAAAAATAACCACTGTTTCAATAACAAAAATTTTAAGATTTTGAAAACTGTGTTCATGAATGCATGCTATCTGGTACCTCTAAGTTACCATGAAAAGATTGACAAATAGCATACGTTGACAACTAAAAATTTTATTTGATAATCTTGGCTGATCTTTAAGTTTCTTGGTGTGATGAAACTGAAAATGCACTCCATTTTATTCCATCATGTACAAATTTTCCACAAAATTTATGTGTATTGTCAGTTTTGTAATACAAAAATCAAGAAAATCGTTCATAGCACCGATGGTGCTTAACTAATCAACTTCAAATTTTTAAGGTATCAAAAGGATGTTATAACATACTGAGTGGCACAAATCAGATTTTTTCAGGTTGATTTGAATTTCAAACATAAAGAAATATATTTATAATTATTTAAATATGTTTGAGTGACTTTTTACTGCCTTAAAACCTAGTAAATATGTACTTTATTATTATCATAAGAATGAAAGTTTATTCGACTTTCTAGCAGTATTAAAACATTCAAATTTGGTCAAAGTATGCATGAGTAATAAAGGTTACAAGTTAATCTAGAAAAATATGCAAACAAATTCATTCTCTAGTGAGAAAAATTTCAATAATTTCTTTATGTAGGATCTGAGTTATTAAATGAATAGATAAGGGGTTTTAATTAAATACTATGAATGATTTTATCGATTTTTTTCCTTTAAAATTGGCGTTTATTTCATGTTTTTTTTGTTTTTTTTTAAACTCCGTACATGACAATAAAACTAAATTCATTCATAGTCTGTTTAACCTATCGCTTTGAACAGCCCTGATGAAGCCCTACAAAGTGGGGCGAAACGTCGAACATTATATCGTTAAAAACTATTTGTTCTTTTTTTACCGCAACCCTGACCATCTTCTTCATATTTTAAGTTATACGGTCAACTATATACATATATATTTATATAAATTCATTTTTAGTTTCAGCACATCAAAAAAAGAAACAGATTAACCAAAATTATCATATCCAATTTCAAAAAGTTATTCTTTGTAATTCTGTGTAATGATCTTTATTACCTTCATCTGTACCATTGAAATCAGTATTTAATTGCTAGTTGCTGAATATCTGTGTGACATACAAAAAAGTATATATATTTTTATTGTACACTTTCTTTTGCCTTCGTGCAGATAATGTGATGTACTATATATTTTAAGCTCTTTTACATCCAAAATATTGAAAAAAAAACTTTATAAAATTTAGGAAATAATTGTGATTTATGATATCTATCATTGTGATCATCATCAATGTGATCTATGATAAAACATAGTCTACATTTTGGAATGATCCTTATTTTATTTTGATGTATAAAAGTTTATTGTAAGTTATCAATCTCATTTCTTGAATTTGTCACATCTTGTATTCATTTAATTTAGACTGCACAACTTCTTCATTTCCATCAGTTAATAGATACCCAAACAATTGGGTTATTCATAGCAGTACTGAATGGATTTAGATTTTTGTGGTTTTAATTTTTGCTGGATGTACCAGCCTTTTGTTTCAGTGTTAAGTTGAATGTTCTTCATCTGCTCTCAGGCTTCTTTGGATCATTGGGGTTTGATATCCACTTATCTACTATATGTAGTACTTAAATAAGAAAACAAAGAAGACTTTTGTATCAACAGTAGTGTACTATAAACATAAGGAAAAATATTGCAAATGTAATTGTCCATACTATTTCAAGTGTCAGCTTCTTCTTGTTTTGTTTACTTTTTTGATATGTGATCTGAATTGCATGCACTTGACCAGGTATAACCTCTAAGCAATCAATAAAATATAATGAAATTATCATGACCTTGTGTGACATCAAGTTCTTCATGTTATTTAAGGTTTCAAATTTTAAGTTTATTTAAAACTTCTTATTTTTAATGTATGTAATAAACACATAAGCATGCACACACTCATTCATTTCTTTTGAATGTTTTTATGAACTTTTTGTTAATAGTTTTAAAGTGAAGTTATTGTACTTAACAAGTTAAGAGGAAAGAACACATCTGTAATTTGGTTTATTTCATACATTCACTTATATCAATGTTTTATAATTGTGTTTGTGTGTGTGTTTTTATGTTTTTTTGTTTGTTTTTTTGTCATTTTATGAGGGTAGGTGCGACATCTTCAAAAAGACGTGGATAGGCCCATACCACTCTGTGTGTCTGTGTGTTTGTTTGGGGGGATTTTAAACCACTAAAACCACCTCTCTAAACCTATTTTCTACCCTCCAAAGGACCATTGTTTGGCATTAAATCGTGAAAGAGAATTGGCCGTATGATATTTCAGTGTGTTAAGCTACCTCAGCTGTTTGATGGTTTGTCGCTTAATGTGAGAATGTACGAAATGAAACGCGTTGATGACTCAGAGGGCAATTCGGCAATAGATGAATACCATTATTCATCATACCTATTATATCGAGGGCCCGATTCCATATCGAGGCTGAGTAGTGCAGGATAGAGATAATTATACTTTATATTAACAAACTGAAACCTAGCCTGGATCTGTGTGAGAAATAGAGTGTTGTGTGCACATATATATGCATACACATACTTACAAATATTACTTAATATTGACAAACATAAAGAATAAATGCTCTTCTTTACCTATATACTCGTGTATAAAATCTTCTGCTATTCTCATGTATACAAAGTTTCTACAATGAAGCTGTGTTATCGTATAGTTTATATCCTCCAAACACTCTAATTGATATTATTTGATTTAATTTATCGATTTGACACTTGTTTTAATCTTTAAAACTTTTTTGATGAGAAAAAAAAGCTGAAAAAGGTACCTCATTTTTTAAAATCCTTACCTCATAGTTCTATGTTGGGGTAATTTGTTCCACTTCTGTTTAGTTTTTCTGTACAACTTCCTTTGGACTGTGAAAGATGGATAGACTTGCTAATGCAGACGGAACATGATTGACCCTGCAGTACAAGAAAATACTAAATGGAAGGATGATGGCTGTCATGTGATGAGTTATAACAGAACAGATATGGTTACAATTTCAGACTTTATATGTTAAGCATATACGAGGCCTGATATTAATGGTAAATTATCAATTATGCTTGACTGACTTCTGAATACCATAGAATGTTTCAATACTGAAGTCCTAATGGTAAATGTTCCTTATAAAAAAAAAATTGTAATAATGAATAGTGCAACTTTTCAAGTAATGTTTACTTAACCCATTATTTAAATCAATTATTCTTAGTCCTTATATAAGCTCATCCTAATCAACTAGGACAGTCATGGGAAAGTATTCTATTACATATCTGATACCAGTATCTATTGACAAGGGTAATTATCTTAATGGCAACATTCCAATTCGTCAATGGAAAATTAATAAGATATCTTCTGAAACTAAAAACTCTTTCATCTCTACATTATGACCATCACTCTTATTTAGATTTACATCCCTGATTTGAGGAGTAGTTCCAATCTGGACAAAAATCAGAAAGTATTTGATTTTGGAATTAATTCATAATTTTCAATAAGCTATGGTTATGAGGAGAGCATAACCAAATTTATTTAGATAATTTTTAGATATGTATTCTACTAGGAATAAGTATATAGTTAATTTATTGGGTATGTAATTTATTATTTTGTTTTAGAGCTAATCTATGGTCATGATTATTAACACAGTATAAATACCTTCTCTTAACAAGGTTTTTTATTCAAGTAATTATTTTTAACTTTTGTTTCAGTATATGTGGGTAATGCCTTCTTCAAGTGCACGGTGTGCTCAACTACCTCGTGCTGCTGATAAAGTTCCATTTTATGCTGCTTTGAAAAAATTCCGTGATTATTTAAATGGAACAGTTTCCGAAATTGATGATAAAGAGTTAGTATTTTCCTATTCTAAGCTCAAAAACTTTTTTGAACCTGACATAAAAGAAGAAGGAAAAGATGGTCAATGTGTATATAATTATAATAAGGTGAATAGCTTGACAGACATTAGTAATTCAGCTAAAAAAGAAGATGAACCACCTCAACCGAAAAAAAAGCGTGGTCGTCCAAAAAAAATTAAAGTAGAAGGTGATCAGAAACCTGAGGAACCTAAACCTAAAATTGATGACAAGACTGGTGCACCAAAGAAGAAAAGGGGTAGACCCAAGAAAATTAAAATAGAAAGTGAAAGTGTTAATCATTCTGAACATAGTAATCCACCCAACCATTGCTTTTCTCCTCCTATTCAATCTCCAAATATGCAGAGTTTCCCTATATATCAACCCCCTCATTATAGTCAGAGTTCTCAATCACCACTCCCTAATAATTTTCATCAGTCACCATTGCAAACGCATGGTTATAATCAGTCACCACAACCTCCATCATTTACTCATTCTGATTTATCTTCGGAAATCAGTGCTGCTATATCTTCAGAACAGAATCCAGAATCTCCAACATTAGGGCCTCCTGATTTTGAACCTCCAGCTAATCTATCGGAAGATGTTAGTAAAAGTCCAGAAGAAAAGGAAGAAGACTGTCACTTTTCTAGTCCTCAGTCAAAAAAAAGTTATCAAAATTACGATGAGTTTTCTACTGATTCTGATTCTGGAGTTCGATATCCAGCCAAATCAATGAACCAAGATGTGTCTTCTAAGAGTTTATCAGGTTTAGAATCTTTGGTTGACCAAATACCTAATATTACAGATGGAGAACCCCAGCATACTGTAGGTAGTGGAGAAAGTGAGCATATGGGTTCACAATACTCTGAAGATTCCGCCTATTTATCTGATTATCCTCGTTCATCCCACTTTAGCCCTCAATATAATACAACAACATCTAATTCTTATATGCAGCAACATAGTAATTTTTCTGTTACATCATTGGCAAATAGTTCAGCATCTGACTCAACTTTCTCTGTTAGTTCTCTTGCTGGAAATTACAGTTCACCAACTTATCCCAACATAATGGGACCTCCAATGCCTGCTGTAATGGAATCTAATTCATCTCTTTTCCCAAACCCTTTAGATAGAGCTTGTAGAATTGATTCTAGTGTTAATATGTCTGGCAATCCTGCTATCCCATATCCCTATTCCCAATATTCTAATCCATATTCAAATTCAAGCAGTGGGTTTTACCCTCCTACACCCAATTTACACATGCCTAGTCCCAACTTTCCTTATCCACCCTATCCTAATTCCTCATATCCCCAGCCTAGTTATTTGCCGAATCATATGTTTGACAGAATTAAACCAGACCGGATGGATATTGGGTTTGGAAGCTTTTGATAACTTTTATTGCATCTTTATATTCTCCCTATTCCTTAAATCATTATTATTATTATAAAATATCATTTTATTGTAAATGAATTTCTTGTTCTTTAAAATTGTTGTATATGTTTTAATATTTAGACAAAATTAATATTTTCATAACATCTTCCATTTGTTGGTTGTTTAGTAGGTCATGATGACAGTAATATTTAACAGAAGTATGTACTTGTACATATTTTAAACATTCTAGTGTATGTATATTGATGTGTGTGTCCATTTAAATGTGTGTATATGTATATGTGCGCATGTACATGTTTGTATGTATGTGTTTGCATGTATGTATATGTGTTTTCACATATGCATACAAGTGTTTATACTTTAAACAAATACATTCTTAAATTACCCTGTGATATTGCAGCCTCAAATTGGGTTTACTAAGTGTAAGGTTTGTGTATAAAAGTTTAGTTATTTCAATTTTGTACTAGGGAACTGTTGCTTGAAAACATATCTTTTAATAATAGTTCCCAGGTTATATGACATGCATTATTTTTCTTGGACCAACATTTAGATATTTCCTCAATTGAGCATTAAACTTATTAATATTGTTTCTGAGTACTCTTCATTTTAATTTTTTTTTTTAATATCATTTGTGACTCACTATTTTGTACCAATGATAAACATTAAGGTAGTTATTCGGACTCTGTTCTTTGTAGTTCTATTTTTATGTTCAAAAATGTTGAGTCATGTATATCAGTCCTCTACCCTGTGCCCACCTAAAGTCACATATGCCAGCCTAATATAACCTGTACCAACCAATCACCAAGAAAATTTTATTAAGTGCTTCAGATTAGCATGTTTTCAATAAAATATTGAATAGTATTTTTTTGAAACACCTAACAATTATATGGCAATATAAGCAATTTTTTTCTACAAAACATTGCTGTAAATCATAAAATATTACAATATAAACAAATTAATGTTCATATTGTAGCATTTTATATATTTTTTCAATTATTAATGAATACCTATTGTTTTATTATTTTTGTTGTTTTTTTCCCCATTTAACAGTAACAAACTTCGACTTATTTTGTATATAGTATGGTATATTTTATAATTAGTAAATTATAATATAATTACTTAGTATTTATAATTTGTATACTTATATATATTTATACGTCTTCATACAGTATCATATTTTAAAAGTATTACTGACGATATCCAACACCCAATTTACATTGAGTAAAAGCAAAAAAAAATAGTGGGTTGGTTGGTGCCCGCCACATGATAGATAAACTATGAAAGTGCCAACAGGTATAAAAAGGTTGAGGATTCCTGATTTGTGTAGTATGTATTTTTTTTTTTTTTTAAGTATTCGTTTATGTGTTTTTTCTTATAATTTATATGGCTGGTCTTATTTAGGTTTTAAAAAATATTCTTTATCTTAATTTTATTATATGTAATATGATTTCTCTTTAATTTTTCTAATAGTTTGTTCCCTTTAGTTATAGTATTTAAATCTAATTTTATCAGATGATTATGATTTTCCAATATATCACTTTACTCCACGGTAATTTGAGGTTTTTTTTATTCTCTTTAATATTTGTTTCTATATTATAATGTTCTTATGACTTAATTCGTTGGTGTTATTAAAAAAAAAATATTTCAAATGAATATTCAATAAAAATTCATATAGCAATCCATAAAAATAACTTTTCACACTTCTGTTTATGCAATCAATTTAGCATTAAAACAATGACGGTGGTTTTGTTTCTACAGTTCAACAGTGTTTGTTTGGAAGTTGAAACCATCTTTTTCAAGATCTGTGACCGTACTGTGTATTTTTAACACTATTCTAATATTGTAATGTAACTTTTTCTTTTATGAAATCCACGTCCGTAATCAGCAAAAGCGTGAATTCCAAATGGCAAAATGGAGCTTTAACATAGCTCCTTTCTAGAGATATCAACAAATGAATTATGTAACAACGTATAACATGAATGTGTTGTCATCAGCTGTTTTTCTTGAGCATGGCACCAAGGTATTTGTGCCACTAGTCATGAAATTGTTAACTAAGCCAAGGTGTATTCAATTTTTTTAAAAGTTGTTTCAATTACGGTACGGTTCATATTAGAGAGAGTCCATATTTAAGTATATTTAACATCTTCAGCACTAGAATCCACTAATGGATCTAGGCTGCCACAAGTGTCACCTTCCACTCTTCTCTGTCCCTATTTGCTCCCAAATCAGTTCCTGATTCCAAGAATTCTGGCATCAGCACTTACTCCATCTATCCATATCAGCTATGGCCTTTCCACTTATTGTTTTACTTCAGGCCTATCATGAGTCAATTCTTTGGGGCTGAGGTCTTCATCCTACTGGGGTAATCCCCCATCTGATTCTTGCTACCACAACAATGTATGTATGTTATATCACATCTGGCTATTTAAAAAGGTTTGCCATTTCATAGTAATATACAATTCTCTATTCATTGTTCTTGACTAAATCATATATCATTGTACCTTCCTTTTGAAAATTAGTAGCTTTCTCTTGTTTGTATTCATTGGTCTCCATTATTCATGTTTTAGCAACTTATAACAGAAATGGTCTTATGAGCACTTTGTATAGGAGCAGCTTTGTAGATTGTGGTAGCAAATGGCTTTCCATATGCTTCTGGTGACCATTATTATATACATGTGTGTGGGTACACACACACACACACACACACACATATATATATATATATATATATATATATATATAAATCAAACTAATAAAAAGATAAAAGTTGCTGTTATTTGTCCCTAATGTTAATGTTGGGCCATTTGTTGTATTTTAAACTGTATTAAATCCTATTTGTGAGATATGCATGTTTGTAATCTTGATCGTAAACACCATGCGGTGTATAAGTTTTCCGAATTCTTCGGATATGTGTGATTTCCTCACACAAAACTTTTGAATTGTGATCGTATTTTACTAATAATTAGGTATACCTGCATTTGAATTTTTCTACCTCAGTGTATCTTTTTATTAAATAGATTTAACTGAATTTTCTAAATTGGTTTTCAATTGCTTAATTACCGGTCTTCTCTTCACTCACTCACTCTTTCTCTCTCACTCTCACTCTCTCTCTCTCTCTCTCTCTCTCTCTTTCTCTCTGTTTTTATTTATTATAATTTTACTAAAACATTTTGTTATCACAATGTATATAGTGTTTTTAATGTTTTAAATTGTATATAAAATTGTGTATGTAAAGTATACATACATGAATTAGTATGCGTGTCTGAAGGAAGAATGTGCTTCCGCGCTGGCATGTGTTGGTATGTGTGTATTTTCATGATACATATATAAATATATATATAATAAATAATTTAAAAAAATTAATTAAGTTATGAATTTACTCATAATTTTCTTTATGTGTTACCAATTATAAAATGAAATTTTATTTATTTATTTATTTTTTCCTTTCCCTCTTTGACGTGGACGTATTACTCAATATGTTGGATAGTTTCTTGAAATTAAATCAATATACTAGTATTGGTTAAAAATATCTTGAAAAAAAATTCAACTTAGATTTGGCCGAATATGATATCTAATTGTTCATCACTTTCGCTTCATGTTTTACAATATAGCTAAGTAAATAAAATTAATTGAAATTAATTATAAAACTAAATAAAAATAATTGAGTCTTTAAGATCTTGTCTGCTTAATCCTTATAGATCTTCCCTCCCCAGAAGTCAAGATAATTCTAATGTACCCAATGTACATAATGAGGTCAGTTCTATTCTGGATTTTCTTTTTAGGAAGTCTGGTAAGTCAATTTCAAAAAAATTTTTGAGGTTAAATATTTCCAAAATTTGAATATATTTTATTCTAAATTATTATAATGTTGCACAACGTTTCAGGACTATTGTCTCATATTCATGTACTTTAATAAACCTCATAATTATGTCATTATCTACATGGCTGAAAAAATTGCTTCACACTGTTTTAATTCATTATAGTAATTTTTTTTTCATTTAGTAAGCAATTTTTTCAGCCATGTAAATAATGACATAATTTCCTTTGTGAAATTAAAAGTTTGACTAATTATGAGGTTATTAAAGTACATGAATATGTACGTAATTGAATGACAATAGTCCCAAAACGTTGTGCAACATTATAATTTAGAAAAAATATATTCAAATTTTGGAAATTTTTAACCTCAAAAAATTTATTGAAATTGAGGTCAGTTCTGTTTATTAACATAATGGTTTGTTAATAATTCAATATATTGTTTTCCGACTTGTGGAGGAATAAAAGCAGGATCCATGGCTTCTCTCCCATCTATGTCTTGCCGTGAGCAGTGAAGTTATGAGTTAAGTAGGGAATATAATCTTTGTCAGAACTACAATATAATGATCCAAAAAAGATGTTACCATTTTAATCCTCAAGGATTGTACAGATGGGCAGTTCTGGATAAGTATTTTGCCTTTATTGGAAGTGTTGATTCTACTAATATTACTATTCAGAATAATGGAAGCAATAAATCTCTTGAATATTTGAATTTAATAATGAATTGGCCCACCTTATTTTTAATATTTATAGCAATGATTCAATTTTGAACCTCATTAGGAAAATTAACTGCTATAGTGCTTTATATATAATACATATTAGTGGGGATTGTAATGAGATCCTATAGTTAAAATAAATTGTATTACAAAATGAATAACATATTAATTAACACACATATGTTAAGATTTCTTGGGCTTTGTTGTATTGAATGTAATTTCTGGCCAGGGACCATTTTTAATGTCTATTATAAAATTTTGTGTTGGCACATATAATGAAGTTTAAATTAAAATTTAAAAGTAGTACATGGATCATTCCCCTGTTTTGGTGTTACTTCAGTTAAAAAGATTTTTAAGAATGACCATTTGAATGTGAATGATTTTATTTTTATGTTATTTTCCTTGAGGCCAACACTTCCTTCTCACTTTGAGGCTCTAATAATTGTTACCTAGTTATAAAATATATTATTAGGATTCTCAATTGGAAGTTCAGCCCACTAATGTTTGTGATTGTAGCGAGAGGGAGCAAGTAGTTGGACCACAACTCACCAGAGCGCTCCACCTCGAGCCTCACCGAAGCTCTCAAATTTTCTTATTACGTCATTTTGTAAAAAACACATTGTAATTTTTATATATTAATAATTTCTGTACATACTATTTAGCAATATCTGTACAATGAATAATAAATGATAACAATGCAATGCACGAACCTATCTCAAGCAGACATGTACCGACCGCTTCTCGGTCACAGCCGCATGGACTAGACCTATAAATAAGGAAGGGACTCTGAATCCCCCAAATTGACAACCAGCCGGAATGGCCCCTCCCCATTCTTTGTTAGCCCCTGGCTATATAGCC
>NW_027112337.1:126936-162851 GCF_000696795.3 Halyomorpha halys | reverse complement strand
GTCCGTCCGCTTCATCTCGGCAACTAGAACTGTTACTCTGCCTCAGACTCTCTTACCCAGACCTCCTATACCTTCGTCAGTGTACAGGGCTCATCCCCTGGCACGGCCTTCCTTTCTAACTTATTATGAATACGCCTTGTCGTGGGCCTTCTGTAAAGAAATATCAGGCTGGAGAAATCGCCTAAGACCAGACAACCCCGACATGATAAACAAGAAATTATGAACTTATTTTATTTCCTAAATTATCAATAAAAAAATGTCATCTACCAAAATTGAGGTGAAAGAGCAGTTGCTGTAATGAGTTTCTACTTTTCAGTTTGGTATTGTCATTTGAACTATTTCTGTTGATTTATTAATCCATTATTGTACTATAGTTATCTCTTGTATTTTGTGTTGTTATCACATATGTTTTTTATAGACGTTATGGGTCATTCTCTACAAGTGCTGCATTTTCTACCACTAAAAAAATTCATTTTTTTTTTTTTATTGGACAGGTAGAGGAAGTAACCATAAGGAAATTGGCTTGAAATAAAACACTTCATATCAAAAAATAAATTGGAAGAATATACTGAACGTCTTCTTTACTGTCCCTTTTTTTTTTTTTCGACCCCTCTGAAACAGTGAATTAGTGAGTGCTTTACTGTGAAAAAAGGAAATAAATCGTGTTGGATATTACCTTTTACTACCTTTGGTATTTTAAGGTTACCTGTAATGTTTATTTGTTATTTAAGAAATATCCATTCTAAATGGTACTATTTTTTTTAGGAGGCCCCTCACCTCCGGATTTTAAAAATAGTACCATTTAGAATGGATATTTCATAAATAACAAATAAACATTACAGGTAACCTTAAAATACCAAAGGTAGAAAAGGCAATACCCAACACGATTTATTTCCTTTTTTCACAGTAAAGCACTCACTAATTCACTGTTTCTTTCTGTTTTAGAGGGATCGGTAAAAAAAAAAAAATTAAGTTAAAGAAAACTGCATTTACTGTCCCTAGAAGCTACTTAGAGAGCACCATCGGTAGGGTATTGATTCTATTAACAATACAAAGGCCGGTGAGCCTGTAAGAACTTTTTTGTATTGCAGTATATTCTTTTTTGTAAACTTTATTTATTAAATCAACATATTTAAAACTATAATGGTAATTGTTTGTTCATATATAAAATTATTTACATTTATTGGATAAATGAACACAATAAATGGCTAGAGAAAAATTAGAAGATGGTGCTCCAAGGTGAAACGAACTGAAGTATTTCGTCTTGACGGGAAGCGCCAACGGTTTCGAGGTTGTGATAGTTTCAGTCTAGACAATAAGGTAGCATGTCACTACATACTAACATATTTTATATCTCACCAAACTGTATGATAAAAAGTCTTTTTTTAAAAAGCCAACTAACTTCACTACTGGAACAGGAAGTTTTTCAGTAAAACTGGAATTTATTTATTTATTAATTGGTCATCTAGTTAGACGACTAATTAACAACAACTGATTTTAAAATATAGATCGCCGAACTGTCGCTCGCTGACGCCTTAGCAACGGTTTCTTCTTTAATCATTTTGATACAAATGCTTCTTTTCAAAGAAACAAAAATTGTAAAGAAAATTAAACACATAAAAATAAATATAATTGAATTAAATACTATATAAAACTGAATTATTAAACACGGCATTAACACTACTATTTACAACAAATTTAAGTACTATACTTAAATTGATTTGAATGATCAGGTTTTTTTTTCTCTCTTCTCTTGTTACTGTGCATACCTCAAACTACCTACTCTTTATTCCAGTGAAACACAAAAAAATATGAATATAATTAATTAAACTTTGAAGTTACCTAAAATATAATAATAAGGAGTGAAAATAAAATTATTTTCCGAAATGTTCTAAGCTACAAAAACGTTTGCACTTAAAGAAAGCTGAACATAATTTTTTTTTTTTATTATTACTTCATAATAAGAATTTCATTTTGAGGTGAAGAATTTGATTTATATTTTATTGCCCTCCAGTTTGAGTCTACATAAGAACAAATGTAGAGATAGCATTCATCACAACCCTGAAAAATGGCAAAGATGCACACTCCAGAGTTGTGAGGATTTTCAACTAAATGGTTCATGTTTTGCAGTGTGATGGCTTAATGAGTTCTGGCATTGCAATTATGATTATAACTCCTAATCGGCCTTAGTTAATTGTAGGCTGTGTAAAGAGCAACATGTGTCAACTGAAAAATGTGATGTACACACCAGATCTCAGTAAGAATTTGTTATCTGTGGATATAATAACTCGGAACGGTGGATACGTAACTTTTACTAAAGACAATGTGAAAATTATAAAAAATGATCGTTGGAAAAAAGTATCAAAGGGATTTTATATAGTGAACTTGAAGGTCGATTCAAATGTGAAGGCTAAGTTACGGTTAAATAACATAAAACGTTTCCATCAATGCGTCACCACTTTCATCGTCAGAACCTGAATCAAGATTAAACTCATTTATAAATGTTTTTTTAGTAACTTCATATTTTCAAGTCTATCCCAGTCTTAAATTTGAAATAAAAAATGTTTGCAAAAGTGCAAACTTTTGGTGAGAAACTCCTCTCTCATGTCATATGTCACATATTTCATAATACATTTGACTTGCAGTAGTACAAGTCAAAATATGAGTTAATGCTCTCTGTTTCACTGTTGTTACTATTACGGTTTGGGCTTTAGCATCATTCAGTACATACACCTTATATTCATTACTTTGCCGGTTGCTGGGAGGCTCAAAATCTTTAGAAATTATCTCAAACAACCCGTAGACTTTTAAGAAGATTTTTATCTTGAATTTCCACATTTGGAAGTTCTCAGGTCTTGTCGATCTGATTTATTTCATTGAAACTGTTGAGATCCATTTTACGATATTACTGTTGCACTACTAACGAACTTTTGACTGTTTTTACTTCACGAAGTATTTTATTTTATTTTTTTAATAATTTATTTATTGTCATTTACAACTGTATTAAACATATACAACAAGTAAATTTTCTGTAGGTAACATAGTGACATGATACAAACATGTGGAGAATCTACCCATTGATAGAACTCCAATAACATTTTTAGAGGAGAAGACCTCGAGGCCATTTCCTTTTCAGACGCCTAGCAGGATTATTAGGTAATGAAGGAGAAGCCAAGTTAGAAACAAGTGGATTTGGGTGGTTGGGAAGTTTATCATGGAAGGAATGGTATCTGGTTCTGGCCAAATCGGCAACATATGGGACATTGATGTCCTGATGGATGACTTGATTTGTGACAAAGTACGGAGGATTAAGGATTTTACGAAGGATTTTTAACTCTAAGGATTGGATTCGGGAGGAATTTGATGGTCTAGTGGAGCCATGGAGAATTGGATGTCCAGATGTAGTCCAAAGTAAGGGATCTGTTAGAAAGGAATAAGTGGGGTATAATTAAGGATACTGTAGGACAAGAGGTCATGGGTTTACGACGAAGGGTAAATGTGATTTGGTGGGATTTATTGGAATTTATTTTAATCCTCCAGTTTTGGCACCATTATTCAAGGGTGGTGATGTGGGATTGGAGGGTTTGGGATTCAATGTAAGGGTCATTGTTCACTGACAATTGACATGTTTCATCGGCATACGTGGTGAGGATAGTGTTAGGATGGGTTGGAATGTCAGCAGTGAAAACTGTGTAAAGGATAGGACCAAGGATACTACCAGTAGGTACACCAGCAGACTGACGGAATAGGGATGAATAGGCGCTTTTGTAATTTACTTGATATAATCTGTCGGAGATATAAGAACGGATAATGAGGAAGTATGTTGGGGGTAAGAATTTACGGATATTGTATAGCAGTCCTGGGTGCCAAACTCAATCAGAAGCCTGTTCTACATCAAGAAAGACACCCGAGCAGTACATTCCGCGCTCCAATGAAGACGAGACATCACCAACACGATGGCGTTGCTGAATAGTGGAATGGGATGTTCGAAATCCAAACTGGTGATCTGGGATTATGTGGTTAGAATGAAGGATGGGGTACAGGCGTTTCAAGATGAGTTTCTCAAGGATTTTGTCCATGATAGGTAACAGAGAGATAGGACGGTAAGAGGATGGGTATTCTGGCGGCTTTTGAGTTGGGAATCATTTTGATTATGGATAATTTCCATAGGTTAGGAAAATATGTGGATCTGAGTACAGCATTGTATTTAAACTCGAACTATTTTTACTGTCTCACTACAAATTTTAATTTCGCGAACTGCCTGGGCCCTTAACCTGTTGATGCGGGGGTGGTGGACACAAATAAAGTGTTTTTACTGTTTCATTAGTTACGGTTAAATAACATAAAACGTTCTTACTGTAGTGAGAACAGAGAACACATCACACACAAAATGGCTTGATGGATACGTACCGAATGCCAACTGGAGATTCCTGACCGTTACAAACGGCACAATCGATATATTCACAGTTTACCACAGAGCAACATGTATACAATAAAAAATGAATTTTTACATCTCACTTTAACAGAAGGATCATTAAGAAGCACAGACGATTATAGAAAAAAGGAGAAGACTGAAATTGTGCAAGGAAAGACTAAGAAACATCAAGACATCAAGGAGAAGCAGAAAGAGAAACCTGGTGAGACTGTAGAAAGGTTACAGAAATTAAAAGCCTTAAATGGTAATTCGGAATTTTGGGCCGAACATTAAGAAACATTAGAAGAATATGATACAGAAAAACTAGACTAAAAGATGAAAATACTTTTTATTGAAGATTTTTGCGACGAAAAAGATGAATAACTCCCTAGATTAAATGCAGATAGATCTAATTGGGACATTGATGAAAAAAATGTGAATTGCAAATTATATAATTTATAAGAAAAAAGTAAGAAATATACTGGTAATAATAATAAGAAGAAGAAACCCAGAAAGAAAAAGGGATTTAGTAATCCAATGAAAACTGTTAAACTCTCTGTTGATCTAAATGTTCATAATAACTTCAAAAATTCTTACTATGAAAAGTCCGGATGCAGTTATTATCAAATGCCCATTCCTGAAGATGATAGGCCATATACTTCGTTCGAAGCTGATGGGAAATTATACCAATTCAAACGTATTCCCTTTGGAGTTAAAAATGGTATTCCCGGATTTCAGTGTTCATTAGTCTCCATTGCGAAGAATGAAATCCTGCAAGGCATCGACATCTATTTGGAGTCAGTAAACTTTTATGAAAGCTGTTGCTAAATATAACCTCACAATCAATATGAAGAAAAGTAAATTTTCACTTTAATCTATTCATATTCTTGGTTTTTTCGTCAGTCAAAAAATCAATCAAACCAATCCAAGACCGCTTCGAGACCTATCTGCTTCTACAAGATACAAGTACTTATCAGAAGTTCATTCCCATTATCTCAAGAATCTATCCAGGTATTCAATGAGATTGAAAATGCTACAATATCATCGATTGACAATGAAGTTCCTTTGACCGACGAAACGGATGCCTCTGACTTTGCGTTTACAGCTGCATTATCTCAAGAGGGTCGTCCAGATGCTTTCTACACCCAATCACTTAACAACTCAGAGCAGCATTATTCATCAATTAAGAAGGAAGCCTTCGCAATAGTTGAAACTTTGCATCGTTGGAAGCAATATCTTCTCGGTCGTCATTTCGGTCTCATCACTGACAAGCGCTCAGTTTCTTTCATGTTTAGCGATCACCATCCTGGTAAAATAAGGAATAAGAAGATCTCCAGCTATAATCATGACATAATCTACAGGTCAAGAAAAGAGGACCATACTGCTGATGTCTTCTCCGGAGTTTGAGCCGTTCACTTATAAAAACGTTCCATTTTCAGAAGCGGACAGACTGAAGATATTTATCAACGTATTTTTTTAGCTCAAATTGTTCTAAAGACTATTGAAATATCACTGTGTAATTTGAGCAATAAAAAACCATGACAGATTGCAATAAATGGCTAAACACTTTTAATTGTATTTGTGGCCAGTTACCCTACTTATTAATTATCAAACAAATCTGTAAAATTTAATTTTCACAATATTTATTGGTGATAATACCGTAGAAAGTAACTTAATGAATATTTAATAACATTTCATTCAATAAGGAAAGTGAGAGCAGTAACCTCTCAGGATAGTAGAAAAGCCATCTCAGACTTGGAGCGGTTCTCAGGCGAAATCGGTGTGTTAAATCACTTTATTAAAGGTGGAGATCGCATCATGGAGAGATTGGCAGCCAAGGTCTCAGAGGAGTTGCTGGACAAGAATGACGTGATTTCCTTCAAGGCAGCAATCATATGCCGGATCAAGCGAAGTGTTTTGAACCATATTCAGGCAGACGAGGAAACAGCATGGGCAGTAGTGAAAGAAAGATTAAAGAAGGCCTATGGAGGAGGCAAATGGTCCCAGGAGGATGACATTTTCTACATGCTGCAGTAGAGGAGAAAGCACGGGCAGTCTAACGGACAGTACGCAGCCACGCTGTTAGGACAGTTTAATCTGACCACAGAAAAGATGAGAGAGACTTTTGGAGCGGATGTTGTCAGTTGGAAGATGAATTTTATCGACTCCATAATGAAGGTGCAACTAGCTAAGGAGACGAATAAAAGGGAAGGTTTACTACGGGACCGCACTTTCGTGGAATGTGCTCAAGACATGATCGACGCGAGCGCTAGAGAGGAGGATGCAAGGATGGATGTCGATGATGGAGGATGGAACAGAGTATCGTACCACCGCACAAGGAATCCATCAACAGCATGGAAGAGAAGAGAACCCAGGGATAGTGGTTAAGATAGAGGCACGGATAGAGAAAGGCGGCCGAGACCAGGGCAGAATACGCAATGGAGGAGGAAAAGAAGACTGGAAATGCCATGGGTGCGGAAAAGTAGGACACCTGGTGGACCAATGCCCACGCACTAGGTGCTTTGAGTGTGGCAATGAAGGCCACATAGCACGACAGTGCCCTTATATGTACAGAAGGGCAAGAAAAATAAATTTCCAGCGGATACGGCGGAAAAGACGAGAGGACTATAGACCTAGTGAGTCCTCTAGTGAAACCTCAGAAGCCTCAGGAACAGAGGGGGGAGGAAGAGGAGGGGGAACAATAAACCGCCAAGCAGTAGATGGCGCCGAGTAAGTGAGGGAAGGAGATCATGGCAAGAGAGTTGAGGTGGGTGCCAGGAGAGGGGTGACCGCACATTAGAGGTTTTTAATATCAAAGGAGAGAACAGCGGTCTGCCTATCATCAAGGTGAGCGGCGTGAGATGCCTCGTGGACACGGGGAGCTCCCACACCATCCTGTGCCGGGAGGCGCTGAGGAAGCTGAGCGGCGGTGGGAGGAAATTCCAGATGGATGTTCAGGTATGTCATTGTCAATTAATCACCCTGGGTGGGCCCTGTAGAGTAGAAGGGGAGGCGGACATTGATTTACGGGAATGGGGGATCGAAGTAGGGTTATTGAGGGTTCATATCGTGGAGAAAATGCCCCGTGAATATTAGGCTATTATAGGCTGCGATCTATTAGGAAAGGCAAGTGCGGGGATTAGGAATAACAAGGGCCTGTGGAGGATTCGGTTGGGGAAGAGGAGATATCGGTGTCACGAGCTTCGAATAGGAGAAGCCAAACGGATAGGTGCGATCCAAGCAGCAGATATTTTATTCAAGGAGGGAGAGTTACTGGGGGCAACCGGACAAACAATGCACCAAATCCCCCTGAAACAAGATAAAATTACTTACGTAAAAGAGAGGAGGTATCCAAATGCGCTGAAGAGTTAGATAATCTGAAAAAACAGGGTATCACCGTAGATAGTACCTCCCCATACAACAGCCCCCTGTGGGCGGTGCGGGAGAAGGGCACACCGGGAGACAAGGGAGAAAAATATAGGGTAGTAATTGATTACCGGGGCCTTAATGAGAACACGGTAGACGAGAGATACCCGATACCGCGACTAGAAGATATCTTAGATAGACTGGGTGGGGCAACGATCTTTAGTACTTCAGATCTGAAGGCCGGCTACCACCAAATCAAGATGCACCCGGAGGATCAGCATAAGACAGCTTTTACATTCGAAAGGGGGCATTACGAATTTACGAGGATGCCCTTCGGACTGAAAAATGCCCCAATTACGTTCTGACGATTGATGGACGAATTCTTACGGGGAATCGACGAGTCCATGTGCCAGGTATACATGGACGACCTGCTCGTTTTTAGCAAAACGGAAGAACAACATTTGTCCCACTTGCGCAAGGTGTTCAAACAGGTCCGGAAATTTGGATTAAAGTTATCGAGCGAAAAATCAATATTGGGGAGAAACCAGATAAATTTTTTAGGACACACAATATCGCAACAGGGAGTCAGGCCAGACGCAAATAAGAAGCGATCAGGAAAATGGCTATTCCAACGGATATTAAGGGAATCAGGTGTTTGTTGGGAGCTCTGAATTACTATAGACGATTCGTACCGGCGATGGCCAGGTATTTGGTACCCATCAACAACCTTCTGAAAAAGGGAAATAGGGTGCAGGTGACGCCCGATATGGTGGGAAATATTAGAAAATGCATGGAGGCGCTTCAGAAGGAACCGGTGTTGGCATTCCCGGACTTTGAACTTATCATCACTACGGACGCAAGCGAGTAAGCGTTGAGGGCGGTACTGTCGCAGGATTGCGAGGGTGGAGAGCGACCCGTGGCGCACGCTAGTAGGCGGTTAACAGATGCAGAGACAAGGTACAGCGCACTTGAGCGAGAACTGTTAGGTATTGTGTGGGCGGTAGAACATTTTCGTCCCTATGTGTGTGTGTATCCCTATATGTTTTTGGTAGGAAATTCTGGGCACATACAGATCACAGACCGCTTCAATGGGTTGGGAAGCTTAAAGAGTCCTCAGCTAGGGTCACCAGATGGCAGGAACTGCTCAACCAGTACAACATCATAATCCACTACAAACCAGAAAAAGAAAATGTAGTCCCTGACTGGTTATCCCGCGCGCTCACCGTAAATGCAATAGACGAGGAACAACCACAGACCTCAGAAGAGGTGAGACAGTTTTTGCGAGAATGGGCGGCAGGGGAAGAAGAAACGCAAAGCACGACGGATAACGACCATGAGCCATCATCCGAGAACGAAAGCTCCACTGAGGGAAGACCAACGGAGATGGAAAAGCTAGAGGAGGTGGAGAACGATAAATCACACCAAATAATTTGGAAGACAAGAACTTCCGGATCCATAAAGATGGACTTCGCTAAATACGTAAAGACTTCGATCACCACTATTTGGCCGGCACCGGGTGTCAGGATTGATGAGATCTGCCGAGCGCTGAAAGATCCATCCAAACCGGGGCGAACATACCATCTATACGTCGGGAATGGAGTTGTTTGGGAGAAGATAAAACGGCTCTGGACATTGGAGAAAATCGGAATGGATCGAAACTTCGTTCGTTGCCTAATAATGGTGGAAACCGTTCAGGACAGAGATCAACAGAGGGAGGTCACTTTGGCATACCACCAGGGGAAGACTAATCACCGAGGCTTGAATGAGACCTACCAACCCCTGCGACGGAAATATTTCTGGTGGAATATGTGGGAAACGATTCAGGAGATAATCGGGAACTGTGAGGTGTGCCTCAGCACCAAATACGACCGACACCCACCCAAGGCGATACAAGAGGAGACACCGACAGCGAACACACCGTTAGTAGAATTACAAATCGACACATTCACCTGGAGGGGCTACAAGTGGGTTACAGTGATTGACCTCTCTTAGCAAAGTGGCCATGGCACATCAGATTGGAGAAAGATCGGCCGAGGCGGTATTGGGAGCGCTACGTTTATGGTTCCAGTTCTATGGAGTACCTGAAAGGATATCGTCTGATGCGGTACGGGAGTTCGATAACGCCAACGTCAGAGAAGAAATGAAGGCTTTGGTGGTAAGGTGGCATCTAAACACCCCAGGACATCCTAAGAACAGGGGGGGGGGTGTATAGAGAGGCTCCACGGTACGTTAAGCGATCACTTGCGGGTGTACCAGCTAGATAAGGGCCTAGAACCAGACGAGGCTATGATAAGAGCTATAGCAGCCTATAACCACTCCGTGCATACGGTAACGGAATTCGCTCCATTCGAAATTCTTTTTGGACTTAGAGGGCGTAAACGCGATTATAGAAACGCGGTGATCGACGGAGAGGAGATCGTCGGTAACGGGATGGCACTGAGAAAAACGTGGGACAAGGTGAGAGATAGAATCGAAAAGGAGAAAGCCACGCGCGTGGCGCGACATAACGGGGGTGTACGTGACATTGTAGGGAAAATTAGTATAGGAACAGTGGTTTACCGTAGAGTGAGCTCTAACAGGGGTAAGGAGCCGCAAAGGTACGATGGGCCATTCAGGGTGATTACAATTAGAGAGCATAATATAGTAACAATAGAGAGTATTAAAGAACCAAAAAAACGAAGGACGGTCCACATAGAACAACTCAAGTTCCCCATAATGAATAATCAATAGGATCTGGAGTTTTCTCATCTATGTAAAAGTTTTTTTTTTTTTTTTTTGCATACCAAAGTTTTATCGTTAGTGTTTCTAAGTTTTATGGTAAGAAGAACGGAATGACAAGTTTTATTAGTTTTTAAATAGTTCAAGTGTTAATTTTAGTTGATGAAAAGTGTATTTTTTTAGTTTTCGGTTTTTGTGTATAGGTTAGTTTGTCTTCAGTTTTTTTTTGTGTTTTGTTATGGTTATCTTTTTGGAGTTTATGAGGCATGTTCATAAACTGGTAGAGGGGAGTTATGGTTGGACAAGGCCTGTATACAACTCTAATCCTAACTCCCCATGTAAATAAACCTCAATAATGTCTATAAGGAGTATCACAGAGATAATAAAGCAGTATCTTTCTAGTAAGCGTGCGGTTTAATTCTGTTCCCTCTTTTCCTTTTTCTTCAAGCCTTTCAGTCCAAGTGCTTGTAACTTATATATATATAGTAAAACTGCTGTATTCTTCGCAAGAACAAAGTTGATATTCGTTATTCGCACCTCTAGAAACTCTGAAATGGGAATTTATTTAGAAACATAAAAATAATTTATATTTTAAATTTTCGCCATATAAGGCGGTACGTGCTAGTTGGTGATGCACGCACTGCATTAGACTTTTTCACATCAGTTGCATGTAAAACGTATACAATTTTGTAGGTTTTGTAAGTTTAAGCCTTCTGGACGTGAATCAAAAATGTGCCCTAAATAATTTCTTCTTGAAATTTGATTTACTATCAAAATTCATTAGTGTATATATAACTTATGTTTAGACTGAATATCGTTGAAATAGAGAGTAGTTGGACAGAGTAATGACACAAGATTCATATGAGAGAAATTATCATTAGTTTGTATTTTATGTAAACATGTGGTTCAATTAATGGAATATGGCCCGGGTGCGGTCAAATAAAACTCAAATAGTAAATGATTAAACTATTTTTATTTGAACTCAATAATTCAGTGTTTCAATGGTTTAAGTGGTTCAATTGTTAAAATAGTACTAAAGTTATTGCTAGTTTCTATGATATATACACTGTTAACTTTACATATATATATATTAAAATACTATATAACACAATAAATACAACATTACAAAAACATTCTAAAAAATATTTACCATCTGCTAATGATTTAAGTATACTATCTTACATTAATTTTTTTGTTTATTTCAGATTTAATGTCCTTATGGAGGGGAATGTGAGTTGGTTGATACAGTTGATAAAAACACCTATATAACAACCCTTTTCAATCAGTCAATTGCACTCTTATTGCCTTCTATTCTCTCAAGTGTCCTGAGATGTTGATGTTTCCTGTGAACTCTAAAATTATAAAATTTGATTACAAGGCTGTTGTCACTTAAGACCCACATGGGAAGACATCCAGCCCAATATTCCTTGGAGTCTCTGAAATTTTAATGAGGTGATGGAGTTTCTTATGACTTCAAATTTCTTTGGCTCCTAGTTTTACAGCAAAGGGTTCAAAAGTGTGGTTTGTTTTTGTGCCAGAAAAAAAAAGAAAGGAAAAAAATAGTAAAGAGGAATGAATTAGACCTTCATCCTCCTCTCTCCCAACCTTAGGTTGTATTCTGACTAATTTAGTTCTTTTAGAATACCCCCTATGTTTGGTTTAACATTGTCTGAGATAAAACAAATTAAGAATAATTTCAACTAGTGTTATTGTGAAAACCATCCTATATAAAATGGACTACCTTTTTAGAAATTAAATGAATTAATGATATTGTGTAATGGTAGTCTCGCCAAAACTCATATATAATATAATAGGGAAGGTTTTTATCAAATCAGATCATTAGATAATTACTTTTCTTTCCAAAACATACTTTCTCGCCTTTATAAAATAAAATTTGGCTATTACATCTCCTGGGCTAGGAGTCTGCACAGCACTTCAATACCCTGCTAACTGTGCTGGTGAGCCACACTGCAGTTGACATTCTTATTGACCTAGAGCATCATGTTCAACAGTATAGTAAATTTTTATAATTAATTAATACCTAGTCTTGATCACAGGAACCATTATAGTATATTGTTTTTTTCATTGTTAAGTTCATAGATTGGTAACTATAGCATAACTCAAATGGAAATATAGAAAAAATCAGACATTAGTCAGCATATAAGCCTTATCTTTATTTATCATATTAATTTTGTTTATCACATATTGATTGGTAATAAAACATTTTGTTTTCAAATATCAGTTTGGTTTTAAATAAAAAAAAAATAAATAAATACTAATATGGAATGTACATAGTTGTTATTCCATAAAATACTTGTAGATCAGTTACAAGATAAAACAAAAAATATATATATAATATGAATACTCAGTCACATATTTTCAATATTAAAAATGACATTATAAATACATGAACTAATACCTATGAATAATTTTGACATATATTTTTACTTCAAGTGACAACCTTTAATCATGATAGTTAATAATTATTTGAGTTTTTTTTCTTATTTCTGTTTAAATTTTATTTTAGATTTCTCATGAATGAAATTGTACGCAATGGCTTTTTAAGCATGGTTCAAAGCACAGTGGAAAATAAGTAACATGAAAATTTGTAATAAATCGATCTCTATTTAATATAAAGAGTCAACATGAAATAAATATTTAAAATAACAAAGAATAAATAAATGTAAAAGAAAAATTTATTCAGTTCTATTTAAAAAATTGAGCACAAGTCGGCCTATTTCAGATAGATTTAATTTCTTCAATTATTGTGTAATTGAAAAGGTATATCATAATGCCCTATCTAAACAAAAAAAACAAAAAAAAAACACTAAATTCATTATACCGACACACCCTCAGGTGTATGTGTGCACACACACACGCACACACAAATACACAGTATGATTTTAACAATAGAAAAGTTTCTTAAGAAACT
This sequence comes from Halyomorpha halys, assembly GCF_000696795.3. Classification (NCBI taxonomy): domain Eukaryota; kingdom Metazoa; phylum Arthropoda; class Insecta; order Hemiptera; family Pentatomidae; genus Halyomorpha; species Halyomorpha halys. Next base: position 149,421 of record NW_027112337.1, on the reverse strand, counting down.
GTATTCTTTAAAAAATAACTAACAAATCATAATCTGATTCCTCACTTATCTACATTTATCTCAACAAGACTACAAATGAGAAAGGGCATTATGAATAATTTTTTTTTTTTTTAAATTAATTAAATATAAAGCTTTTCTAGTTTAGGGAATGTCAGTATAAAAATTACAAAAATTATTTTTTGATAATCCTCTAAAACTTAGATGTTATACACAAACACATTAGAATGATAAAAAAATAGTTTTTACATTTATTATACGAACAACAAAAAATACATATTTTATGGAATTTTTAAAACTTAAAAGTCTGCAATTTTTTTCTTCAAAAATTAATATTATAACAGACTAGTAAAAAAATTACTTTTTATCATGAATTAAGAAAACAAAGAACAAATTATTATTGATGTAATTGAGTTATTCATTGCACTGCTGTGGAATACTTAAGAGCTACTACCCACCTCTAAATATTCATGTTAAACACAACCAACAAAAATGGTAACATTAATACGTAAAAGAGAAAATATTGAAATGAGTATTTATTAAATGTACAGTTATCATTCATGATATGAAAATATCATATACATTAATTACTGCCAATTTCTTGCAAACTTTGATGGATTGTTTTAATACTTACAAGTATGGCAAGTACCTCATAATCCAATAATCACAATTATCTTTTAAAAGAATATCACAAATTAATTTGAAAAAGATATAATAAAATATCTAAAGCAATATGAGAACTATTCACATTTTTTTTTTATTTTACATTTTTATATCAACTGGCAAAAAAAAAAAAAAGCAATATTCAATAAACAAAGCTTGATATACTACATATTTATAACAAATCTATGTACAATGAATCAATTTTTAGTATGTATACACACACAGACAGACAGACACAGACAGACAGACAGACAGACAGACAGACAGACAGACACACACACACACACACACACACACACACACACACACACACACACACACACACACACACACACACACACACAAATTTTCTTTTTAAACAAGGAGTTGAACAATATTATGTTGGTGTTTTATGATAAAAAAAAAATCTAATTCTTTACAAATACTTAATTTTATACATCAAATAAAAGAACTTTATTTCACATTAATTAAATACACTACAAAACTATAAAATTATTTAACGATTGAGTATAAAAAAATATAAACAATTTTTCAATGATTTTTATCTAATACTTTAGAGAAGGCTTACTTATAGTATGAGCTATTTACATATCTGATATGTGAAAAAGGGTTAATATTAAAACGGTAGCTCTGGAGTTGGTAACCATACAAAGAAATAAGTTATATTTACATTTATATATCATTAAACTTACAGTTACATTACAAAGTCAACATAAATTGCTTTAGAAAAAATTCATTGCAAACAAGCCTGCAGCTTTTCAATCCATTCTTGAGCAGATGAGGAATCAGCAGCACAAAAGTTATAAGTTCTCCGGTTTGTTCGTAACTAAAAAATTAAAATTTGAACATTAAGAAATTCACTATTATTTTACTAAATTTTATCAAGTTGTACATAATCACATTGAAAATAGATTTTAATGAAAGTATAATAAACAAAGATACATACTACTTTTGGATTTGTTGGCAATTTGGTTAGTACAGAGTAGGCTTGAATTATAAGGACAAGAATAAATACTCAAGGCTACTTTACTGAACTCAAGCCTTCTCGACCATAAATAGGTTTCTATACCTTCTAACATTTTTAATTTTTTAACCACATGTATTTTGTCATTAACAAAAGTACTTTATAGTTCTTTCAATGAAGACATGCTGTAGAAAAGAATGGATCCTCCAATACATTGTAGCACTGTTTGGGATAGCAAAGTCCAACATGAAAGGGTCCAAAAGAGATGATGAATGGTTTGATAATAAATAAGTTCTATCAACAATAGAATAATTTAACAGAACAACTATTTCTTTAATTTATAGTTAATTTCAGTCTTGGGTTCAGTACTTCATAAAGAAGTAATGTTCCTTTGTGAATGGTTAATAGTTGATTTAGCTATTCATACTAATCACTAGGCTTTTTCTCCTAACTCACAGGTACCCACAGAGTTCCACCAAGATCTAATGTAAAAAGATCACCTCACCTCAGAGTCAATCAATGACTGATAAAACAGAAACTGAACTTTCTGAAACTCAAACCTGGGTCTGAGAGTAATGAGTCTAATGCCTTATCCAATCCTACTAATAAATAAGGAGAAGCAAACTAGGAAGACCTATAATTTTGAAGTAAAACCATTTACTTCTTGTTTTAATCATGATATATGCAAATGGTTAAACAAGAAATCTTCATTCCAACAAAAAAGGTCAACTCTAATTGAGAGTGAGGTTGTTTCTTCTAATGACAAAATTGATTTTGAACCACTTTATCATAAACCAAAATTCTTCATTTAAATTAATTAGGATTACGTACATGGTTAAAAAATAAATAGAAATATATAAGAGAGTTTATACTATAAAACTTATTTCCTAGGTGTTAAACATAGAAGTAAGTGCATTTATATATAAAACATTTAAAGGGTTCACTGAGTTTTTTTTATAAGTTATACATTTTTGACAAGGTTTTTATTTATTGCATTAAGTTTTTTGAATTTGCAAATTCACAAATAATATATTGTAGTAATATTTTATATTTATAGAAAAATTAAACTAAAAAGATTAATCATAAACAGTAAATGGACATTGAAAAAAAAGAAATATAAAAAAATGGGAAAAATACAATTTTTTTAGTATATAAAAATAATATGTATAATTAGAACTTGGAAGATTTATAACAGGTGTTATAATTTTAAGTTATGAATTATTTGCAATTTATAAATAATTTCTTTGATAAAATGGCTTATTATATGTATTAATTAGCATTATATTGGAAAATGGTATTTATTTAATCAATTTTGGATAATAAATTTAAATATTTTAAATAATAGAATTTTAAAGATGAAATTCTCAAGGTTAGCAGAACAATGATCTGCTGTTGTTAACCAAGATATTATGGTCATCATTTCTTAGATAATATGTGTTAAATGTAAAAGCTTATAAAACTTAACATTTTGTATATATGAAATAAGTTAAGTTAGTGAAAACTCAAGGGATATTATTTTTGAACACAAAACTGTTACGAATCAGTGATAACAATCAATAAAGACTTTTTATCATAATAAACATTAGCCATATCAAGTTTGGTCGTGCTTATTTGACGGAAGAAGAAAACTGGTTTCTCAATAGTCCTTTAATTCCTCATTAGTCCTAGTCAATAGTGTTAGTAAAATTTTCACTATCAATGATGGTGGCTATTTTGAAATTATATTTATAAATTAAAAATTATTACATCATTTTAAATTTGAACTAAAGTGTGTGAGTGAACTTGTTTTATTGAAACAAAAGATGAATAGTAACCATGGTCACAAGAATCTGAGAAATAAACTAAATGAATTTTAAAATAAAATTAGTTTTGAGTTTTAAGTGAAAATCTGCTTAGAAGAATGAATATTGGAGTCAATGCAAGGGACGAAGAATCCTAATGGAATACTAAAACAAGTATCAATCACTTTTTGATTTTTTAATACATTGTAATTTTAAGTGTCCTAAATTTTAAGATTTTTCATATCACGGTTAATTTATTTTATTTAAATAAGAAATTATTTTTCTTAAAAACATTATATTTTCTTCTCTATGTTCAAATGATTGCCTAAAATCAAAAAGCAACAAAGCTAAATATTTAAAAAATAAATAAGTCTCAAAATATTAATTTTTACTGATTTAATTGATGTAAAAATTAAGAAAGTTTATTATAATTTCAGTTTTTTTGTCTTATTTTTCTATGTAATTAAAAAAAAGTAGGTAAATGTAATTTAATTTTTAAATAAATTTGGTATAGTAAAACTTGAATATATTGAATATTTATATAACAAATTGATTTAATTGATTCGTTTTGAATCAATTAAATTAATTTATATAATACAAGGTTGATCAAAAGGAAATAAATAGAGACAAGATAGATCGATAACTTGCTATAACTAAATCCATTGAGAATGAAATAGAAAAAATATTATTATTTTCACTAAATATAAATAAAAAATAACATCAAAATATGCTCTTCACAAATAATTTTATCTAGAACAAAATGGAACTTACATCAAAGAAAGACTTATCATCGGTCTTCTTAGGAGGACCTGGTATAGGAGGGACTTGCGTAACTGACATTACTTCAGCTAAATCTAAAAACAAGATAGCGTCACCATTGAGCAACCATATAAAAAGGCATACTTGTGAGTAAAGTTATATACAAGTTTAAACTGACATTAGAAATATAATGATGAGGAAAATATTAGTTACATTTAAATGAATTTAAAATAGCTTAAATCATTCACACTTGTTGTTTTATTTTAATTAATTGATTATAACAAAACAACTGATAATGTGAAATAACTTTAAATTATTCTTTTAACCATTGAAAGAAAATTATACACATCAACATATTGTGCAAACAAATAGACAAACTCAGTTTTATTGATGTTGAATGATACATAAATGAATGATGACTATTTTCAGAAGATATTAATACCTAATCTTAGTTTAATGATCAAAGTAATGCTTTTGTTGAAATAGTATTTTCTTGAACCTAAGAATAGCTAAATTTCATTGTCTACATGACACAACCTCTATTACATCAACAAAATTACGCAAAATAAAATTATGACAAATAAAATTGCAGCATTAGTTATCACATATTTTTATCTTAAGAAAACATATGAATATTTCCCAAAAGAAAAGAAATCTAACATAAAAATGATGAAGTATTAAGCTAACTTAAAAAATGTTAAGATACCTATAAATCCTTTGCAATGAGAATCTTCCACAGCATCATAATAACGTAATTGATGTTTGATTGAATCAAGAACAAACCAGCGTTGTTTCCAACCTTTCAATAATGCTCCTCTCTTATATAAATATCCTTCATGTGTTCTGTTTTCAGCAACATTTGAGGAAAACTGATCATAATACTGTTGATTTGTTGTTTGAATAGCTGTAACACCTATAAAGTATAGAGATTACCACATTACCAAGAGACCTCCACTAAGAAGGAGTATTTAGACTTACTAATACGTATATACATATATCAAAACAATTTTACTAATTTTCATGAAAGAAGTTTATTTACATTTTTGTATTCTATTTATGCACCTAACCATTGAAGTAAGTACAGCTTTGTCAATAATCGTACCTCTAGTCACACAACAAAATCTGTGTCTTGTTTTTGCCCCAATGATATTCTCTTAGTAGGAATACGATAAGTCTACTTTGTTTTTAAATATACAGTGTAACCTCGGTAATTTAAACTTCAGTACTCCGAACTGACGTAAAAAGAAAAACTTACACTTTTATAGAAAACAGCAGGCAGTAACATTTTTGTTTTCAAATAAAAGTGCAAATGTGTAGAGGACATTTTTAACTTCCCGATCTATAGGCAAGTTATTGAATCCACCATGAAAATTTTTACAGTTTGAATATCGGGTAATGTAATTCCCATGAAATTGTTCATATTATATTTTGTTGGAATTAGAAATACATAATATCTATTGTATAAATCATTTGATTTGTGTTAAACTAATTTAATTGATAGTAGAAATATGCATAGTACAAATTTTGTTGGTAAACTCTTTTTTTTTTTTAATCACGTTTTAAATAAATTCATCATTGTCATAATCATTTTATCCCCTTTACCACTTGTGCAGTGTGGGGTTACAATTTGCAGAGTCTGGACCAGATGTCTCGTTCTTGGACCATCTCCTTTTTCCTACTCCAGTCCATATCTCGCCTCCTGAACACCTCCTTAACACTCTTCTCCCAGGAAACGCGTGGTCTTCCTCTTGGCCTTCTTTTCTCCAGGCGAGTCTTATAAGTCTTTCTGGCTGTTCTTTCCAGGTCCATCCGAAGGAGGTGTCAGAACCATTTTTGCTTGTGCCCCTCTAGGATGCTCTCAGTCGGTTTGACTCCGAGGTTAGTTCGTATGGTACTGTTCCATACTCTATCTCGTCGTGTCCTTCCCTCCATCGTACGAAGGTACCACATCTCCATGGATTGGATCCAGCTCTTGTGTTTCGAGGTGAGGGTCCACGATTCGGAAGAGTAGTTAAGAATAGGGAAGAACATCAATTTGTAGATTAGTATTTTAGTTTTTCTCATCGCCTCCCTTTTAACCAGAAAATCCCTTCAAAGCAAAATAAATATTCTTCCGGCTGCACCGATTCTTTGAGAAACTTCCTCAACAATGTAGCCGCTTTCGTTGAGATGGGCACCTAGATATTTGAAATTCTGGACCTGCTCTAGTCTTTCTCCGTTCACTCTGATCACCCTCATTATTCTCTGAGGTTTCTTTCCTATCCTCATATAATTGGTCTTTTCTGGGTTAATTTTCATGTTTATCGAGCCCATTTCCTCTTGCAGAACATTTATGTTGCATTGGAGGTCTCGGTCGTTGGAAGCCAACAAGACCCGGCCATCTGTCAAAGCCAACACAGAAAATTTTATGGGTTGTAAGTTCCTGTGTCCTAACTGAAAATGTCTCATTTTCAGTTTAGCTTTCTTTATCCCTTTATCACGTACTACTATGAAGACGAATGGGCTCAAGTAACAACCTTGACGAATACCTGATTTCATCTTGAATTCCTGTATCAAGTGGTTCCTTGTTCTAACCACATTCCAGGTTTTATTATAGACTCATCACTGCCAAGGTCGTCCCCTTGATCAATGGCTCTATCTGACAGTGCCTGCTCTATGCCTTCCTTTCTCAAATGATAATTTGAGAATAAACTCAAACAAAGTGTATTATACTTTTTTCACTTATAAATGAACAGTTGTAAGAAATTAAATCATCATCACTTTGCATTACTGGGATGTAGGTGAAAACCATTTTTTAAATTAATTTTTTGATCTTTTAAAACTTCAAACCATCAAATATCAAATAAAATATGTAAGAAAAAAATTAAATAAATAAAAAAGTTATGTACATTCATATTGTTGAATTTTTTTATACCATTTTTCCTTTTACTTTCTGTAATTCGAACTTTTCAGTAGTCAAAAATCTCCCTGCAGCAATTATTGAGTTGTAAAATAAGTTTGCAGCGTTTTTCAATATTTCAATTTAATCCTTTCTATGTATATAAAATCATGTTTAAATATTCTAAAAAAGGATTAGTTAAGGTTCTTTTATGCACCAGTTTCAACCGAGATTCCTAATCTTTAAGTGGTATTTTTCTTGCTCAAAATGAAAGAGAAAAAAATTCATTTTTGTCATTTAATGATTTTTATTTCCGAAAAGGAAAATTGGCTGCACAGACATTTAACAAAATTTGCAGTGTGTATAGCGATGATGCCTTAGGAGAAAGCACTGTCCTAGAGGTATTTGCTCGGTTCAGAACCGGAAATTTTGACTTGGAAGACTCAAAGCACTCGGGTCATCCTTCAACTGTTAATGATGACCATATTCAAGCATTGGTCACAGACAACCCTCACTCTACGACATGGGATATTGCAGATTCACTTAACATATCTCATTCAAGTGTCTCAAATCATTTGGATATGTTTCTCAAAGTGATATATAGGTTCCTCACAATTTTACAGAAAAGAATTTATTGGACGTCATATCCATTAGTGATTCCCTCCTGAAACGCAATGTTAATGATCCATTTTTAAAGAGGTTCATAACCGGGGATAAAAAGTGGGTCATCTACAATAATATTGTGAGGAAAAAGTCCTGTGAAAAACAAAGTCTCCCACTGTTAATGACTCCAAAAGCAGGATACATCCAATAAAGGTTATGCTGTGCATTTGGTGGGATTGGAAAGGTGTTCTTTATTTTGAGCTCCTCCCGCCCCACCAGACCATTAATTCTGCAGTATACTGTGCACAGTTGGAACAACTAAAGGCAGCGGTTGAGCAAAAGTGTCCAGCATTGGCTAATCGCAAAGGCATAGTTTTCCATCACATAATGCCTGTCCTCATGTGTCTTTGCAGACCCGGCAGAAATTATTGGAGTTTGGCTGGGATGTGATCCCCCACCCACCCTATTCACCAGATCTTGCACCACACCAACAGATTTTCGCTTATTTTGGGCCTTTCAAAACTGTCTTAATGGAAAAAACTTTAATTCGCTCAAGGACTGCAAAACAAACATAGAGGAGTTCATTGCGCAAAAATCTGAGGTTCTGGGAGGACAGAATTAAAAAATTACCTGAAAAATAGCAACATGTAATAGATTAAAATGGGTCATATATAATTGATTAAAAATCTGAAGTTTTTATTGAAATCACCAGTAAAAAACACTACGGACTTATTTTATAATCCAATAATTCTGATTAACGAGATAAGCTGTATCTATGATTTAAGTATTCACCATATTAAATTTCTCAGCTGATTTCTGCACTAAAGACTTCTTTTTTTAAATTTACAATATCAACTATTTTTATTGTTCGAAATTTATGCAATGCTGTTTATTTTTTAAGTTGAACAATCATAAACGACTGAGGTATTTTGGGTTAAATGTATTTAAAGTAAAACATGATGAGCAAAGGAGGGTATTTCTTTGAAAACAATCGGAGACAAAGAGACAACAATGTAAACATTTCATTGAAAATTAAATAATCTAACTCAAAAAACTGTTTTATTTTACTCTTCCGAGTAAATTTCTGTATTAGACTGGAAATACTATCTAAAAAATTAAAAGGAATAATTTCTTTAATGTAATGAATGTGCAGTGGCTTTAGGGTTTATTAATTAAAACCCGAAAAGAATAACTTCAAGATGTACGTATGAATTGATACCAGAGAGAAAAAATGCTTTATTTAGCCATGCTGCCCAAATACATTGGGTTGCTACATTACACAGCATATCAATCAATCCATGATTGGACATATATACAATACATATATTTACACGGTATAACAAAAAAAAAAATATATATATATATTGTTTTTCCTAGTTTTCTTTTACAATCAATACTAGTCTACACAGAAAACATAAATATTTTAATTTTTTTGCCTATTTCACAATTTTATTTAATTTAATTGACAAATTTATTTTCCCTAATTCACTCTCAGAGTAATTTAATAAAACTATTAAACATGGTTTTCGTCAAGCTGATGTGTATTGAAAGAGTTAAATTTAGGTCTCAGTAACAAAAATTTGGCTGCCTACGTCCATTAAAGGGTTGTCCATTGTGTAGGGGTCGAAATTCCTATACTTTAGATCAGGACATTTGAAAATTGTCCTCCTAGATAGGTTTCCTTTGGTGAGAGGGAAGAGAACATTTGGTGAGGTTTCACTGATTCACATTTCATATAATTATTCAAAAATTTAATAAATTTTATAACAAACAAATTCTATGAAAACTAGATTATTAGTGATTATTTAAAATTAGTGATAGAATTAGAGTAACACAATTTAGTTTGTTTTTTTCAGGCAACAAGAAATCAGCGATAATTGTTTTTTAAATAAACTATATCTAAACCAAACTTCAACTTGTTTGTTTCAATTTACTAAATGGAATCTAAACACTTTAAAAATAAAAGTCGCTACAATGTTATGGAAATTCTCAATTATTAAAACTTTAATTAACATTTAAACTAATTGCTTCAATATTATAAGTTTTAAAAATCTGACATCACCAAATTGTTTAGTTTAAAAATGTATTAAAATGATAAAAGTAAATACATACTCGAGTTAACTGATGCTGTGTCTCCACCACTTCTGCTCAATGTTTGATTGGCATGAGTTCCATCTGAGACAGATTTATATTTAGTGCAACTCTTAGGAACATTATCACAACATTTTTCATGGCAGCTATAACCACAGTCAATGCAACGAAGACCAGTCTAACAGTTTCAAATAATTAGAATCAAACATTGTAACTTAACATTCATTAATTATTACAAAGAGATAAATTACCTTTACAGGACCCCATAAAACGTTAGTACAAAAATCACAGTAGGTTGGAGTTGTAAAGTTATGTTTTTCGAATCTATGAGGATGAGAATAAATAGGTGCAATTGAGGGCTGCGTATCAACCATCTTTCCTCTCATTAATATTTCTAAAGTAGATCTTTTATGAAGCAAACGTCCATGAGATCGTACAAGTGCAGTACTCAATGATGCATGTCTCTAAAAAAATAATAAAAGAAAAACATAAAATAAAAATGAATAGATCAATATGACCTAAATTAGTTACGGCTACGATTTTCATGTAAATATTAATTTTTTACTGGCCAAGTTATAACCATGTGTCAATTAACTTTTTATGTTTTGGCACATTTGAGATCAATTTAAAACAATGTCAATTCACAAATTACTTAATTTATATTACAAAAATTTCTATATCTTATTTTTATATTTATAAGAACTTGAATAAGGATAAAAAAAAAAAAATTTCAGAATATTAGTAGCTCATCTCCTGCAGAAGCCTGTCGGCCCAATGCAACTGGCTTGGCAATTTCTAAAATTCCTTATAATTGGTTATATTTTTCTTCCTATTACCAATATTTCTAAGAACTGAAATACAACTAGAGATCTCCTTTAATTTTAATATTCTTTGAATTAAAAATATAGTTTTAAGTTTTCTCTTCCTTTTATTTTTACTACGTATAACTTAGTTTCTAATTTAGTGTCAATCTTGGAGTCGGAAGAAATTTATGTGGTCTTATTTAAAGCATGATACCCAGGGTTGTGATGCTATCTTTTTCTTGTTTTTATTTCAAAATGACAAGTTGAGACCTTCAAGCATTTTAATTGATGAGGCAACTGAAATTGAGGCGCAATATACTGCCAACATCATAATTAGTACACTCTTCCTAACCATCAGAGCCATTTCTTCTGTGTTAGAAAAATGCAATCATGCAACAATGGGATGGTTTTTAATGATTCCATGAATCCTCTTTGGCCAAATGGTGGTTGTATGAAAAAGTGTTCTATTTTTAGTCAAACAGACTTAAAGTATGAAAATCCCTACAAGTATTTTATCCTAAAATTCATGGCATTGAAGATATAATGGTCAACCAATCATCTAACTAATACTATTGGCAAACCATCAGCTTCCAATTACTTTGATTATGATGGTGAAGACTAATAATAGTATCTCTGTAGAAGCCTGAAGACACTACTAACTCAAATTGAATGAGACTCTACAAGCAGGCAAAAGTAGCTGAATTTGTTTTAATTTTGGGTTCTATAATGTCTTGACCCTACAAAAACCTACAGCAAGCATGGCGAACCTATGACCCATGGGTCAGACATTGGCCCATGGAAGCTTTTTAACCTATCCACCCACTCATTGGTTTTATAAATTAATTTTTTATAAAAAATTATCTGAAGATAAACAGCAACAGATTTCTCATTAAATAGTTTATGTTTATACTTTGTTATACATTTATATATATGTATACATATATAAATATATTAATAAATAATATTTCATAATACATATTTTATGTAATTTTCTTTACCCCACGTTCATTCAAACACTTGGTGACCCACGAGCTAGTACTAAAAATAAATAGTGAACAAAATTTGACCTACGTCTCAAAAAGGTTCACCATCGCAGACCTAAAGCATTAAAAGGGTTTCCTAACCAAATTGAAATCTAAAATACTAGCATTGCTGCCATCCAGGAAATTCAGTAGATAGGAAAAGGCATTCTGGAGGAAAGATAGCATAACATGCAGCTAAGAAAGTTACCATCAATTTGGAACAGGTTTTGCTGCCTTGTAAAACTCGATTTTAGAACATGTTATTGATTTTAACACAGTGTTATCAAGAGTATCCTTTATACACACATAAAAGGAAAGTTTAAGAATTAATCAATCCTTCATAATTAATTAATCAATCAAGAGTACATAAACTAACTGAAATATTTATTTATTCAAAAATTTATTTGCTTTATGACCCAAACAAAGGACTAATTCTATAAGATTCTTAATAGAACAATTGAATAATACCCTTGATATGACATGAAGGTTATTACAGGAGACCTCAACAATAAAGTAAGAAAACAAGCTATTTGTATCTAAATTATTGGTCGGCACAGCCTTCATGATTTTTTCTTCTCAGACCACTGTTGGGCTTAAGATATTCTACTTCTATATTTAGTAAGTTTTAATTTTGGGGGCAACCTGATAGGGTAAAAGGAGGACTAGAGAGGGAGATGGGTGCGGGTGTCTCCCCCACTCTTCGCAGATGAATTAGGCCAAAGTGCCCTACTCACTGTCTGAGGATTCCCAGTTCTCCCCATCCCTGCCAATGCCTACTGTCACCTCCGCATGGTGCCCCATGGGACTTGGGAATGACAGAGGTTGGAGTCCGTCATGCTTATCAGCATGATAGACAAGACGGGCCCTCTTTCAAACACTCAGGCGTAGGGACCTCAAGCTGAGGCTGAATGGCAGAGGGTGTATAAAAATATACTGTCTCATATCGACCCACTTGGGGCACCCATTGTATTTAATGCCTGGTGCAGGGAGAGGGGGTAGTACCTGCAGTGCCTTTAAGAACCCCCATACTCATGGGAACAACATGAACCCTGATAATTTGTTATATTTGTATTCCTTTCCAGATGAGCAGGATTCGTCCTCCTCAGATATTTTGGACCTGGCAGGGCCAGCAGTAGAAATGTTCTGAGCATACTTCCACAAGTGTGGAAGACATGAGCAATGAAGAACCTCAGCATGGGGAAAGGGTGACGTTGCCCCCAGACTAGAAGAAGAGACACTAGAGGATCAGGCTCGATGAGAAGAAGGTGGCGTGCGATCAACAGAGCTGCAGCATAACTACAGGAGACTGAGAATCTTCTGGGTCCAACAACTATGGTTGATAGGGAACAGAGCTCTACGGGTCCTGGTTCAGCGGCAGAGAGTCATCCAAGGAACATAGATTGGACCCGGAATACCGGGAGACTTTCAGGCCCATCAGCTCCAGCTGATAGGGGGGAACTCATCAGGATCCGGATTAGCCATCCATGAGGGCTAAGAGGAGGCCTGAGGTCAGTTCTCAAGACACCGAAGATCAACAGGGCACCTCTACCTCTGGTATTAGTGACCAGAACCCTTTGGGACCACGAACAAACAGGAGAGCTGATGGGAGGTGGGTGGAGCTCAGGATACTGAGGAAGGACCGGGCCCCTCAACTTCTGTTGATAGGGACCGGAATCCTACAGGACCAGGTACTCGCAGGGACCTCTGCGCCTACATCAAATAGGCCTAAGGGAGATAGTCCAACCAGACCAATCTCTTCTAACGCTGCGGGATGCAGTAGGGTGGCCATCATTCCGGATGAATATCCATCTGTTTAGGTCACTCGTGAGCAGAGTGATGAGATCCAGTCACGACTGATCAGGATCATGGACGAGCAGGCGCTAGTGGGTGCACACCTAGATTAGTAATTTTATATACCATCTCGGGGGAGGGGGGCATCGTGTTTTGCGACAACCAGGCTGGCAGGGACTGGGTGTCAGTTGTTATTTGAGATGTCACAGTTAGCGAAAATGGTACTCTTCACGCCGGTAATGTTGATGAGCTTCGCAGGACCACCAGGGTGGGAATTTTCTTCCTTGGCGAGCGAGTTGAGGGAGACATTCTTCCTAGGAGAATTGGCTTCCAAAACTCGAGGATGCCTGATGTCGACGGAGAGACGTTGGTCGGCATCAAGGAAGAAGAGACTGGCTTTTAAGCAGCTTACACTTTTTGGAAAGCAGGAGCTTCCTGATTAAATATAACTTCAGGAAGGCCTTTGTCAAGGTGCATACCAGGAGGAGGCCTCCACTTTGGGATGAGGGAGGGGCTGGTGAGCCCATGGAGGTGGAGAGAGCTGCAATGACCTCTTGTGCTGGTGCAGGTGGGGTGGCGGCCTCTCGTACGGGTGCGGGTAAAAGGACAAGGATAAAGACATAGATATTATATTAATACAAGAACCTTACTTATTTAAAGGCAGGATCAGGGGGATGGGCATGCGTGGGTACAACATTATCTCTGTGCCAATTCATGCCAGAACCTGTATCCTGCATAAGAGTAAACTTAAGATGTTGCCTCTTTGGCACTTGTGTTCAAGGGACTTGGTAGCAGCAAAGTTGGCCCTTAAAAAAGAGAATCCATAGGGAGATAGCAATTGCCTCTGTTTATCTCCCCTATGAAGAGGCCAACCCGACGGCGCCCTTGAGGAAGCTAGTGGATGGGCTAACTGGGAAGGATGAAATGGTGGCCTCCGTGGATGCCAATGCTCATCACTGGCTCTGGGGGAGCACAAACACCAAGCAGAGAGGTGAGTCTCTTTTAGAGTATCTTTTAGGGCATGACTTAGAGGTCCTTAACTAAGGTAGCAAAGTTACCTTCGTTAATAGGATGAGGGCGCAAGTCATAGATGTAACAATAGCTACATTGGTACATCAGATACGACTTATCGGTATGTGATGTGACTGAGTCGGTGTACAGGAATCTGAAATTAACGAATTGGGATTCCTACTACACTTAATTCGGGGAGGAAGTTAAGTTGTCCCAGAAACATCAGGAACACCTGGCAACTCGAATGCCTTAATATGTCCTTAACGGACGCGATTATCAGATCCTACACTGATAATAACAGTGTATGCAGGATCCAATCCAACAGGAATACAACTTGGTGGAATGAGGAATTAGCTAGGCTCAGAGGACTCACGAGGAGACTTCAATATAGCCAAAAGAACAGGCTGTTGGGACACTTATAAAAGTGTACTAACTGATTATAAAGATGCTGTAAGGAAAGCCAAAAGAGGGGCATGGAGAAGGTTCTGCAATGATATTAATGATGCTTCCTCCACGTTCAGAATTAATAGGATTTTATCCAGGGGCTCTGAAAGGGGAATACTGGGTGCTGTTGAGGTGGAAGGGGGAACCCTGGAGGCTCTGGCACTCTATAAAGAGCTACACTTGTGGTAACTTGTACACAAGTGGGCTGGGACAAATAGGATTGTCAATTCTGGCAAGGTTCAGTGGGCGATTAGATCTTTCTCGCCTTTTAAATCAGCCAGATTACAGATGAAATTTTTCCGGCCTTATTACAAAAAGGTTTACCGATCTTGAAACCATATCTCCTAGTATTACTAAGGGGCAGTTTGGCACTGAGTCACATTCCAAATAGTTGGAGAGTATCAAAAGTGTGTTGCATACCTAAACCGGGGAAAGCGTCTTACGACAATCCCAAAGCTTATAGACCTATTTGTCTGACATCTTTCTTGATGAAAGTACTTGAGAAAGTTATAGACAGACACCAGTACCATGGCAAGAGTCATGGAAATCAAAGGGGTGGGACAGCTTTGTTTCAAATGGTTTAATGCAATGTTGGAAGGAAGATTGTTCACATCAGGGCTAGGACATACTAAGATGTGGATGAAGCCTGTTGGTGGCTGTCCCCAGGGTGGTGTGTTATCTCCTCTCATGTGGTGTATAGTGGTTGACACCTTACTAATCAAATCTAATGATGCAGGCTTTTATATGCAGGGATATACCGAAAATATCGCTGTGCTGATAGGAGGCAAATTTCTAGAGACTATCTCAGGACCGCTTCAAACATCCGTAGACCTTATGAATGGATAGTGCCAGGAATATGGTCTTGGGATCAATCCTCAAAAGGTCAGTCTCTGTGTCTTCACTAACAGACGGAATATTGCAATCAGATAACAATATCTTAACAGTGAACAATAGGAATTCTGCAATGAGATCAAACATCTTAGCGTTACTCTTGATAGTAAACTGAAGTGGTAACTTCATGTTGAAAGGACCAGTATGAAGGCACTGAGGTGTCTCTGGGCATGCAAAGGAGCCGTAGGTAAATCCTGTGGCCTCAAACCAAAAGTTATTTATTGGTTGTACATGGCAACAATAAGACCCATTGTCCTATACTCTGCTATCATATGATGGCATAAGGCTGTGACCAGGAAATACTCAGCCAGGCTTGGGAAACTTCAGAGACTGGCATGCCTTATGATGACTGGTGCCATGGGCACAACTCTCTCTGCAGCGATGGAGGTTCTTTTGAAAATAACATCACTGCATATAGAGATTGAGGCCTAAGCCCTTAGTGCTGCATATAGACTTGCGAAATTAGGAACAAACTCCCATTCCTTATCCTATGAGGGACATGGAAGTCTGTTCAGGAGGATCAATGAAGACGGGATGTTGGATATGCATTCTGATCTTCAAGTGAAGAAGTATAGGGACACTTAGTATAGTGTCAAGATTGAAGAGGCTACCCAAACCGTGTAATGGGATAAACTGTTATATGCATGGATCCTTAATGGAACAAGGATCTGGAGCAGGAATATGGAGGAAGGATGCCCAATCAAGGCATCTCCATTTCACTAGGAAAGCACATCATAGTATTTCAAGCTGAGGTGTTTGCAATTAATGTTTGTGCCCAGAATCTAATAAAAGAGGGCACGAGGGCAGGCTAGTCACGATTTCTACGGATAGTTAGGCAGCCATCTATGTGCTGGGTAGTTATGTAGCCCATTCTAAATTGATGGAAGAGTGCAAGATTAACTTAAATTCTCTTTCTTTGGCTATCAAGGTGCAGGTAGAATGGGTACCTGGACACAAAGGCATTAAAGGTAATGAGCGAGCAGACTATCTCGCTAGGAAGGGATCTGAGACAACTCCTTTCACACCTGAGCCCATATGTGGGATTAGTCTCAGTCATGCTAAGAGGCACATCAAAATGATTGCTGAGGGCAAGGCTGGGTCACTTTGGAGAAACACCAGATGATTGGAACAATCAAAATTGTCCCTAAAGAGAACCTCCCTGAGAAGAAGCAATACTCTTCTTAATATGGACAGGAGTACTTTACTATAAAGGGTAACAGGTCTATATACGGGACACTGTCAGTTGAATAAGCTTCTCTATAAAATGAGATTGATAGAGTCCCCTGTTTGCAGATACTGCAGAAAGGATGATGAGACTGCCTACCACATCATTTGTAGATATGATGCAGTAGCAAGGACACGATTCCTTATCTTCAGTAAGGATCATATCTTGGGCCCCAAACTTTGCGAGACAGTAAATCCGTACACAATATCCAGATTCGTAAAGGCAATTGACCTGCTCTGAGTAGAGGAGAGACAGCATACAATAGGCCCTCGGTGTACTTTGCCGAGAAAAAAAAAAGAAAAGCTTTAATTTTATATAAATTAAATTGAGGTGTCTTGGAATAGGTCTAGAGTTCACCTTTGATTTGCCAAAAGGTTTGATGTAGATTCAGGTTTTTTGACATATGTAAATTTATTTTTTAAACAGTCAATAGAAGACCTCGAGGAGAAAAAAAAAGGTTGTATGGACTATGGTCCTATTTTACACAGAAAAGCTTAAAAATTTTAGTTTTGGATTTTTTTTTTAACTCCAGTTTTGTAAAATAGTTGTGTTGTGAGTGAAATTCTGTCTCCTCAAAGTTTCATAGTCTATTAGTAATCTAATAGTAATCCTTTCAAGAAACTATCACAATTTATAATCATGGCATATTATTCCAACAACAATATTTGTTAAATTAAATATTTAAACTAAACATTAACGATGATTCACAAATTCATGAATTCTATAATTTATTTATCAACAATCCTTAGATTATGACTTTTGATCTTATAGGAACAAGATTAAAAGAAAAAAATCCTTCTATACA
Source organism: Halyomorpha halys (assembly GCF_000696795.3). Classification (NCBI taxonomy): domain Eukaryota; kingdom Metazoa; phylum Arthropoda; class Insecta; order Hemiptera; family Pentatomidae; genus Halyomorpha; species Halyomorpha halys. The sequence continues at coordinate 131,693 of NW_027112337.1, read as the reverse complement.
ATATAAATAAAAAATCCGGTGTGGTGTGTGCATCACATACTTTTCACTTGCTACAAAAATTCGTAATTTAGGGTTTATTGAGGTGAAAATAACAAATATCATTCCTGCCAAAAATACAACAGTTTAACAAAAGATAGCAAAGCCGTCTTTAACAAAAGATATATATATATATATATATATATATATATATATATATCAATGCGATCAGGAGATATTGTGGAGCCGGTCTCGGCTTTTTACAATTCGAACTCCTGTCTTTATTATTTCTTTTTTCTCCTATAATTATTTATCTAATTCTTCAATATTTTATATTTATCCATTGTTTATTATTGTCAACAATGAGAACTAGTTATGTATTTCAAATAAGCAAAATTACAGGTACATTAGAGGAATTTTTTTTTAATGAAAACTTTGCTGTAACATCCCAGGCATATGCATGTCCTAAAAATATGATTTCAGTTGGGAACTTTTTTTTTTTTTTTGAGTTAGGCTGTTCATACAAGCACCATTTTTTGAGACTTGGTTATTTGTGACTCAGAAGACCTCAAAACATGTACTTCTGTCAAAAACTTGAATTCAAAATTTAGGACAATCGCAATACTTCCCCTTACTACATATCGGTAAGCGAAAGTAAAACACTATATAGGAATACAACATTCTTTTAGAGGACGAGATAGCTAAGGAAGTTTCGGAGAGGTTCCCAAAGTGCCTGGGGTCTTGTGTCGCTATGGATTCAATTCCGGCCTGGATCAGGAAAAATTTATATCAGTGGCTTCAAGAAATGAATCTTGAAATGACACTCTGGGGCTATAAATGAAATTTAACAAATAAAAATATTTTTTTTTTTACTTCCATTTGATATTTTAAAATAATAAAATCAAATGATTTACCGTAAGAGAATCAGTGGTTGGTAGTTCCAATTTATCCCAAAGAATTTTCCATTTCTGAGGTAAGTGTCCTAATTCTGTTTCAAGGTTATGTATTTCTTCTAAAAGATGTGTAAATGCATCAGGGATGCAATGCCTTACATTGTCATAACTAAAAAATAAAGAAATAAATAATAAAAATCAGACATTTAAAACTGTATTATATCAGAATAATTTTATTTTATCATACAATTTGGTAAAATTTTACAAAATTAGATAAAGGGTTTTTGGACATTGAAAATAAAAAGGCAGATTATACTGTAATTACCACTAACTGACTGAGAAATACAGCAATATCTTTCAGAAGTCCAAAAAAGAAAAAAAAATAATTGGCTTAGATAATAATAAAAAATTTACTGGACAGGATGGAAGAATAGATAAAGAAGATCGGGGTCCACAGAGAAAGGACGGAACAAAATTAATTTTGATAAGTTTTAAGAGAGGGTTGTGTTGTTTTTCTAAGCAGTAAATCAAGATCTCACCAAGAAAAGTATTTGGAAATGGGCATGTAGGAAGAAATTTTGACATGGTCATTGTATTAGAGGAAAAGATTCAGGATTTTGATAGAACATATTTTTGAGAATCACAACTTTAAAAAAATATTGAACCAAGAAAAAAAAATTAACAGCATAAAGGGGACAGTCAGGAATAATCTAACAGTGATAGAAAACTACTGTTATTCTACTCATTCTAATATTACCTACTTGTGATTTGGTAATATAAAGTTTTTGTTTATTGTTTATTATTATAGGGAGTATTTCATTAATTTAATGAGTAATTATAAGCAATGAGTATTACCCAGTAATAACAACTTGTCGAGATGTTGAATTCATTCCTTCAACTGTTTCTGGTTCTTCTAGTTGAGTTGTTTCCAGCTGCAACAGCTCCAAATCGTAAGTTGGCCCATGTTTAAGATCTTCATTAATATAATAATCCCAAACATCTAAAACTGCTAAGTTAGACTGAGGTCTTAATACCTAAAACAAAACATACACATACAAACATAAGAAAAAACATGAACACATATGTGCATGTATTATAAATTGTAAATAAATTAAAAATGAAGATTTTCTATGAAGTGGTACTATTATTTATATTTTTTATACACTCAGATAATATATTTATAAGTAATTATAAATTCTTAATTATATTATTTTTTCATATTGTATAGTATCAAGTGTACACATGTGTAAATATATTATAAATGGTATATAGATTAAAAATGAGGAATTTCTATAGTGTATTACACTATTTACATTTTTTATCCCCTCAGGTAATATACATAACAAAGGAACTTTGAGGATAATCTGGTCATTCTCCAAGTTCCTTTGTTCTATTGATACATCTCCACTCCATCTAAATAGCCCTGATGAAGACCTACATTGAGGGTGGAACCATTGACATACATAGTTGAGCACTATTTTTTTCTTCTTGACCACAACCTTGACAATCTTCAAATTCACATATTGTCAATTATCTATACATAAATAAAATAAAATGTTTGGTGCTGAATAAGTTAAGTTTAGCATTTAATTAAGAAGACCAATTACATTCCAAAAAAACAAATGAAAAAATTTTTTGTAAACAATTTTATAAAATTAATTTATATACAGGAGGTATGCATTTTTAAGTGTTTTTCATCAAATCTAGTCTTAAAAACAATGTAAGGTCTGTTCCAACAACCACTTTTGACTGCCGGAACTATACGGAGCATGGTTTTTGTTTGTTTTGTTTTTTTTGGGGGGGGGGGAGGAAACACGCACTATGCATGCTCTGTACAAACAGAAGTGGTTGTTGAAACAGACCTGTAGTATGAACTCACTGTTTGCTAAAGGAAGTTTATAATGAATAGGCCTTCCGAAAACATTTTTCAAAAGAGATACAAGAAAAAATGATTAAAAATAAGCAACAAGATAAGACCAGAAAAAAAATAAAACTAAAAACACAAGTAGATTATTTTACTTTATGACAGGGCCATGCTCAAAAAAATTTTTTTTTAATACTTGCTAAGAATAAATAAGGAAATTCCATTCTAAACATCCTACTCCTCATTGAGATTAACATTTTTAAAACAATCAGCATTTGGTACAATTTCACTATAATTAGTGATTTTATTTGAGCTAGATAGTTCAAGATTCACAAGCTATAGAAAAATAAATAAAAATAATTGGCCTAAGCACAAAAAACACAAGTAAAATAGATTTTTTCAAGTTGTTTACAAAAAAGTTGAAAATTTAAGTACAGCAATAATTTAGCAGCCAACTATAAAAAAATAAATCTTTAATTTATTTATTATATTTATATAAATTTTTTCTGGCAAATATCACAGAAACAGTTGCTTCTACAAGAATAAACATTATAAACTATTTTATAGTACATTTAACTAGCTTCAATTTGAACCTTAATAGAGCTGTTTACATTCAATGATTCCTGAAATGCAGTTTTTCAAATATCAACTTTTTTCCAAGCAAATAAAAATAAACATTCTATGAAATTATATTAGCAAATATAATAGAAACTGCAAATCCCAACAAGAGTAAATAAGCTACTTTATGGTGCATTTAACTAGTTCCAATTTGAGGCTTAATAGATTTCTTTACATTTAATATTCTGTGAGATATAATTTTTCAAATACTAAATTTTTTTCCAAATAATGAGAAATCAACATTTTGTAAATTTTAATTGGCCAATATCATGGAAACTACAAATCCTACAAAGATTTATAAACTAATTTATAGCACATGTAACTGGTTTCTATTTGAGTGCTAACAGACATCTGTATGTATAAACTAGTTAATGTAATTAAACTAATAAAGATATCATTAACTGTTCTTGAAAATGTCAATTAAGCTGATAAATAAACCATTTATGAATAACAGTTGATGTGGTAACTGACTCAAAGTGTATACACCACTACCATTTTGGAACCAATTTAATCAATTATCTAAGGAACCAGATTTAGAATTTTAAAATAGAATAACAACTCTACATAATTTATTTGAAGAATATATAGATATTAATGGTCGTTTAATTGCTACACCATTTAAGGTCACAACTTTTTTACATGTGTTTTTTAGAACTTAGACCAATTATTTTTATTTATTTTTCTATGGTTTATGATTCTCTGACTATCCAACTTTAATAAAAGGACATGGTGATTGAATAAAATGCTGAATGACATTGACTAAAAAAGTAACTTAAGTTTAATCCATCTTTGGAAGCCATTTCAGTACTTTTTTTTCTGCAAACAATGGTGTTTTTCTGTAACATTAGTTCCAACGATCACAATGATGTGAAATTTATAAGGACGTGGAGGGTGAAGAGGGATTTACAAGAAGAGAGGGTCTAGCCCTCTGTGTATAAAAGTAGCAGTATCAAGGGCCTGTGAACCAAGCTGGGCCTGAAAAGGCCAATAATAATTGTTTGAGTTTTAAACTTGTAAGATGAAGAAAATTTGTCCATTTATTTAATATTAATTAATTATTCATTTGATATTAAATTTATTTATCAAGGTGTCTAACAATTTTAATGCTAAATTTTCTAACAATTTAATAATCATATTTAAAAAATATCATTCTTATTAGGATTAATGATAATACTATCATGATAAACTAAAAAGCACCAAAACCACAAAAAACAAGACAATAGATATCACATGAACATTAGGAATTGATACTCCTAATTACAATGATATTCTTTTTTAATTTTCTAAAAATTAAGAGGATTTCGAAAAAGACTGAACTTACAAAATATATACTTAAATAATGAAAAACAATTAAAGACTTCATAAATAATAAAACAAAGGTTCCTGTAGAACATAATGCTATATAT
>NW_027112337.1:98520-122945 GCF_000696795.3 Halyomorpha halys | reverse complement strand
TTCTATTCCTAGAGCCAATTCATTTTTTCCCAATAATAGGGGTATTCATGATCTTTAGTCTAACATGTTAAATGGAAAAACTTATGTTAAATGGAGAAATCGTGTCAGGTTACTTACTCGTAGTTTGTATTTTGTTTTGTTTTTTCTTTTGTCTTGTGTTTTGGACTTTTTAACTAGTAGCCAAACTTTTAAACTTGTACTTTTCACTTATTTTTAGACATGTTGTAAAAAATTACTGTAATCAAAACTTAAAAGTAAACAATGAAGTTTTGGAAGGAAAGATTACTAAACAAGTTGCTCAGAAAATCCGCTAGGAGCTTTTATGTATTTATCATTTAACATGACTTTGAATAGGGCTGCTCAGAATGTTATACTTATAACATTTAACATGGCAAAACATTTTACATTTAACACAATATCATGAATACCCTTAGTGAAAGAAGGAAATATTTCTCCATTTAACACGCTTTAACATGTTAAACTAAAGATCATGAATACCCCTAATATATGTTTACCAAACTACTTAGCACTTCCTCCAAGAATACAGAGAAAAATTCTTGTCATTAATTTTAGTAAAATAACATTATTCGGATCAAAAGGATACCATTAATGAAACTTTTACTTTTTTTCAACAAACTCAAATGCTTTAAGGGAAAAATGCCAAAAGATAATACCTGGATATATACATTCATCATCTGAGCCTGTGTCCACATTTTTATGATGAGATGTTAAAGAACCTCTTTTATCTTCAACAGCAGTAATGCCACATTCTACTCTATCTAATTCACAATCCAACAAAAAAGTACGAAATCTACATGAAACTGATTGATAAGCAAGTACACGGAGGTAATAATCATTAAATTCAAATGCCAGAGGAAATTGTTGTTGAACCTGAAAACAAAACAAAATAATCATCAGACACAAAATTATTTTTCATTCAATGGCAAGCAAACTTTTTCAAACAGTTTAAAATTTTATAAACATACACAAGAACTAACCAAAACATTACCTGATGCACCAGATCTAGAAACTGAAGGAATATAGGAGTAAAAGTAGACGTTTGAGAATTTGGTGAAATTCCATTACGTAGACTGAATCTATGGCCGAATGCAAGCCATTCTTTCTCAATAAGGACTCTAAACCCAACCATTGTTCTATAATAAGGATCTAAACAAAGTTGAGCCAATGATGATATCTGAAAATATTTATATTAATATGAAAATGCAAGTATTAAAACCATAATTTGTACACATAGTTTCAAATAATATTAGAACAAAAAAACAAAAAAAAACCTTAATAAAAAACTAACATATAAGTAATGAGAAGTCATAATAATAATCCAAGAAGTTGGTAGTGGGCGCAGTCAAGAAAGTAAACAAACAATGAGTTTGTGTAAACTTTTTTTTTTTTTTTAATATTGTTGAATAACAAACATATTGATCTTTTAATGAATACAATTAAATAGGAAGTATAAGTCAACCAAAAGAAAATTTGGTAAAATATCTGGGCCATGTGATTGAGAAAAATAAGGTGAAACCATAAAAAAACAACTCAATAACAAACAAAAGAATAAGTAAATAGTCAACAAATATTGAGGAAGATCAATTTACAAATATACTAAGATTTAAGGAAGCTCTGCAACAAATATATGGAAAATACTGTTCACAAACTGGAACCACTCCATAAGTTTCTCAGAAACAATGTTAAGTTCAAGAAAACCAATGATTGTGAAAGAACATTATATTACAATATATCGTAGTCATTAATTTGAGAGCTGACTTGTTAAAATTTAACTAATTAATATCAAACTAAAACTTTTTGAAGTGCTTCACAATATCAATTACACCAAGAATAGACTGTGATTGAAACACACCCCAGTAATTAGCAATAATTATCTATAATTGTCATCTTCTGAACATAGCATATGTGTTTTGCTACATTTAATTTGTAGGACAAATATTACACATTTAAAGAGTTTAAATTTCCTTGGGGAATGCCGGATATTAAACTAGTATTAATTATATAATCACTAGTACCATAGAACAGAATATTGCGATTTTAACTTCTCAAACTTTTTCTAGATCAAATGATTATATTTTTCCTCTTCAAAACCTTTTTATCAGGTTTTCATAACATTACTAAATCCAAAATTCATTAAACATGAACAAATAAACTCCAGGACAAAATTATTGTATCAATTTAATTTTTATCTCTAAATGTCCTTATTCCAAACCCCCTGGGACCGTGCTTCATTGCTGGAGGAGATTATAATGCTAAACAACAACAACAATGGGGTTGCCGAACATCTAACTTCCATAGTAACATCCTATCCCGTGTTTCCACCTCCAATACCTATTCTATTCTCTCACCCACAAATCCTACTTACTGGCCTACATCCCCCAAAAAGCACCCTGATATCATAGACATATTTATCAACTTCAAGATTTTCTCCTCTCAAGCCATTGTTAAATCCCTGGATGACCTTTCATCGGATCATAGTCCAGTTCTGCTTTTTTTTACATTCAAGCTTCGTACTTAACTCCTCCGTACCTTTATTGATTACAGGAAGAGTTGACTGGGACAAATTTAAATGTGACTTAGAAAATAAACTAGACTTAATCATTCAACTGAATCATTAAACATGCCCTATCTCACTATTACTGATCATGGACAAAATCTTCGGAAAACTCATTTTGCAATGCCTATACCCCATCCTAGATTCCAATCATGTAATCCCTGATCACCAGTTTGGATTCCAAACATCCCACTCGTGTACTGCATGTGTGTATGTCTTGATGTTTCTTAGCCTTTCCTTACACAATTTCATTTTTCTCCTTTGGTCTATAATCATCTGTGCATCTTAATGATCCTTCTGTTAAAGTGAGGTGTAAAAATTCATTTTTTATTGTATACATGTTGCTCTGTGGCAAACTGAATATATTGATTGTACCGTTTGTAACAGTCAGGAATCTCAAGTCGGCAGTCGGTAGGTCTCCATCAAGCCATTTTGTATGTGTGTGTTGTGTTCTTTGTTCTCACTACAGTAAGAACGTTTTATGTTATTTAACCGTAACTAATAAAACAGTAAAAGCATTTTATTTCTGTCCATCACCCCCGTTTTCAACAGGTTATGGGACCAGGCAGTTCGCAAAATTAAAATTTGTAGTGAGACAGTAAAAATAGTACGGTAGTGTTTGTTTGAGTTCAAATACTTCATTAAAACTCAGGTATTCGGTCAGCACCTTTCTAAAACATTTGAGCCACACCTTGACATCCTTAATCCAACCCATATCGAATAAATTGAAGAAGAATTGAATACTCCACTTCAAATGACCCTTCCTCCTAAAGCATTTCATCCTTCAGAGATATCCAACACCATTCAGAAGTTACCTTCCCGTAAAGCTCCCGGTTATGACCTAATAACATCCCATATTCTAAAACATCTTCCTCGAAAATCTTTTGTATTCCTCACCTACATCTACAATGCTGTACTCAGATCCACATATTTTCCTAACCTATGGAAATTATCCATAATCAAAAAAGCCTCAAAAGCCGCCAGAATACCCATCCTCTTACCGTCCTACCTCTCTGTTACCTATCATGGGGAAAATCCTTGAGAAACTCATCTTGAAACGCCTGTACCCCATCCTTTATTCCAACCACATAATCCCAGATCACCTTGGATTTCGAACATCCTACTCCATTATCCAGCAATGCCATCGTGTGGTTGATGTCTCATCTTCATTGGAGCATGGAATGTACTGCTCGGGTGTCTTTCTTGATGTAGAACAGGCTTTTGATTGAGTTTGGCACCCAGGACTACTTCACAAACTCAGTAAATTCCTACCTTCCACATACTTTCTCAATGATAAATTATTCCCAGTAAACCACAATGGCTCCCCTCTATTCTCAGTCTGCTGGTGTTCCTCAAGGTAGTATCCTTGGTCCCATCCTCTATACAGTCTATACCGCTGATATCCCGACCAATCCTAACACTATCCTCACCACGTATGCCGATGACACAGTGCGCTCGCAGTTAATAATAACCCATTGATTGCATCCCTAACACTCCAGTCCCACATCACAATCCTCAAAGAATGGTGCCGAAATTAGGGGATAAAAATAAATCCCATCAAATCATCTTTACTCTTCGTCGTAAACCTGTCGACTGCCCTACAGTATACTTTAATAATGTTACTCTTACCCCTGTAGAACAGATCCACTACCTTGGACTATAGCTGGACAACCTCCAATCCATTACAAAAGACTGATCTACATGACAATAAGGCCTATCTGGACATACAGAGTTGAGCTTTGGGGCTCCACTAAACCTTCAAATTCCTCTCGTATCCAATCCTTACAATCCAAAATCCCTCATAAAATCCTTAATGCTCCTTACTCGGTCACAAATAAAATAATCCAAAAAGACCTTGATGTTCTAGCCCGAACTAGATATCAATTCTTCCATTATAAACTCTCTAATCACTCAAACCCATTAGTTTCTAACCCTGCTTCCTCTTTCATTCTTGACAATCCTCTGAGGCATCAGAAAATAAGATGGCCTCAAGACCTTATATTGTAAAAATGTTTTTAGAGCGTTATCAATGGGGAGTTTCTCTACATGCTTGTATCATACCATTCTGATCGGACTTCAAATTTACTTGTCGTATTTTATGTACAGTTGTAAATATCAATAAATAAATTTGAAAAAAAAAATGTATTCCACAGTCCAATATAGATAAATTTATATTTATTTATAGATTAGTTAGGAATGATAACCTGTTTCCAATTATAAACATGAGTTAATACCTTTTTATTTTAGTTCCTGATAATACTAATTCTATTAGTTCAGATAATTTTGTTTCAATGGGTTATTCATTTTCTTTCAGTTAATCTATTTCTTCAGCTGACCTATTTTGTTTTTTTTAGAAAGTGGTGTTAATTGTTCACAACTAAATAGACAAAAAATTTAGTAAAATTTATGGGAGGTAATGATGATTTTTTGATTGTATCATTGATCTACATGACAGTAAAATATAACAGAGACAGACAACACACACACAGAACCATGTTAGGTAGGCAATCCTCTGCAATAGGTGGTGATGATCGACTTATTCAGTTACATGTTTTCAGAAACCGGTTCTCTGTTGCCAATGAAGTAAGAAATTTAATTTGAAGTGTACATATTGTAAGAGGTTAATTATTGAATGTATATCATTATATTTCAACCACTCTAATAAACTCCAGCAGGGAACTAGGTCTTGAAATAAATATGGATAAAACAAAATATATGGTTAAGAGTAGAAACGCGAGCAACTTTGGTGATATAGATATAGGAGGAAATACGTCTGAACAGGTAGATAAGTTTAAGTATTTAGGTTCTACGGTTACTAGAAAAAACGAAATTGATGAGGAAATGAAAGCTAGGTTGAAGGCAGGAAATACTTGTTATTTTTCAATTTCGAAACTGCTTAGCTCGCGCCTTCTATCGAAAAACTTAAAAATTAGAATTTACAAAACCATTAAACTTCCCACTGTTCTTTATGGACGTGAAGCATGGCCTCTTACACTAACGGATGAACAGCGTCTTAGGGTTTTTGAAAATAAAGTATTACGCAAAATATTCGGACCGAAAAAGGATGAATTAACGGGAGAATTTAGAAGATTACACAACGCTGAATTAAGGGACCTAAACCCGGTAAATATAATTCAAGTTATAGCATTGCGGTGTATAAGATGGGCATGTAAGGTTGTAGGGCTTAGTAACGAGCGGAACCCTAAAATGGTAATAAACACTGAACCAACGGGTAAACGTCCGAGTGGGCAGACCGAAACGTAGATGGGAGGATTGTGTTAAAACAGATTTAGTAGAATTGGGTTTGGAGGGGCATCACTGGAAGGATGTATGCAGAGAGCGTTTGGTGGTATCGGGATTGAAACTTCGGGTTCGTTAAGCCTTTATTATTGAGACGGGCTCTGGCCGGTGACAGTATCATATCGGCTCTATGTTAGTGCTGTATCGTGAGTGGTTTACTGCGCAGGTTCATAGCGAAAATTGGCATGCTTCCTGATTAAAAGGGAGACTGAACATCTCTAAAATTCCAAGAAGATTGGACCAGCCCTTACAGAGATTCTCAAATGTGAAGGAAGCGTCATTTCATCAGGACCTGTTTGCTGTTATCAGCGGCTCAGCTCCCCACTCCTGACAGCTGGAAATCAAGGTCAGGCTATCTACTCTCTGTCATCCAATCTCTTTTTTCATGATGTTCGACATAAGTGTATATCACTTATAATTATTTTAACGATTTGACGTCATATTATTTTTAGCTTATTTATTTTAACTTGTTTTAACCTATTTATTTATTTATAAAATCTTTTTATTATTTTAAATTAAGTTGTAGGGAGTGATAGGGATAGAGATATTGCAATGTAAGTGCATGTATGCATGTCTTTTGGTCTTAATTTATTATTTTTTTTTTTATTGCTGCAATATTATTTATTTTAATAAATCAGACATCATAGAATATTTAGGATGCACATTCTCAGGAGAGCTACAGTTCAACGAGGATTCAGTGACAAAGTAAAATATGAATTTGGATAAACTCGTCACCTCGTACTTGCTTAAGCCCGAGCAGAAGGTCAACATTGTCAACCAGTACGTGTTCCCGGGTCTTACATACCCTCTCCAAACTGCTCCCCTCACAATGCTACGTCCTAAAATCCTAGATGGCATTGACACAATGATTTGCAGAGGTGTTAAAGCCATTATAGGGCTCCCTGCGAACACCTCCACGGCGATGTTGTATGCTCCGAGGAGGTACCGAGGTCTAGGCTTGATCCACTGCCAATGGGAGGCTCCCCTACAACACTGGTCCATTGCTCAGCGGCTGTCAAATGTACTCGATGTTCTGTTCCAGTCCACTTTCGATTGTTCAGCTGAGATCGCTGAATGTGCCGATAGATTGGGTGTTGATCAGGGGTATCGGAGTGTGAAAGCTCTACGACAGTCGCTACGTGAAAATGCATTCGAGGAATGGGCTAACTGCAGATGGCAGGACATTGGAGTACGCCATTTCAAAGAGACCCCAAGAGCAAATAAGTTTATATACGATAAACAAATACTTACGGGCTCTGAATGGTCCAATGCCCTGAAATTGAATATAAATTATGCACCTCTACGTGGAGTCCCAGGTGTCAGCGGACAGGATAGAGAAGTAGGGTCCCTCTGTCGGAAATGCAACAGAGAGCCGGAAACAACAGCACATGTGCTGGGGAAATGCCCTAACAACTCCCTCCTCATAACACGCCGACATCATAAAGTGAAATACGAGTTAATGAAGCTCCTAAAAGAAAGAGAATTTGCCTACTTTGACGAGGTATACTGCATGGATACGGATGGATCCACAAGATATGAGGATATTGTTGCTTTTCCTAAGCAGGGGAAGTCGGCAATTATTCTGGGTCCCACCGTGAGATATGAAAATAATGACCTTGACCAGGCAAATAAGGTAGATAGGGAAAAGAAGGAAATCTACGATAAATGTATCCCTTTCCTCAAGGAGAAGTTCCGTGAGGGCTTCGGAGAACGAGACTTCAACGTGAGAAGCCTCTGGTTCAGGGCCCGTGGAACGATTCCCAGCACAACAAGGAGCTTCATGGAGGAGCTGGGGGTCGATGTCCAGGACGTGGCTAGGTTGACAGAGAGTATAATACTTGACTCCCTGGGAATCATACACCAGCACATGCATGGAAATTAATGAGTGGGGGAGTTTATCCAGAGGAGGGATGGCATGCATGCATCGCATATCTTATTTGTTGTTTTATCTATTACTTTATTATTTTAATATTTGTTATATAGCGGAATTTGTTGATCAAATGAAATAGGGGTTGTGAAATAGAAGGGAAAGAAAAAAAAAGGAATAAATTGAAAAACTTGTCGTTAGTTTGTAGACTGGTATTCATTGTAAAAGAAAAGTAAAAGAAAACTGTGAAAAAAAAAATGTTATCTTTCTATTATATTATATCATATAAAAATATGTAATTTATATATGTCCAGTCACGGATTGATCAGTATGCTGTGTAATGTAGCAACCCGATGTATTTGGGCAGCATGAATGAATAAAGTATTTCTTTCTCTCTATATCATTTGCAACATATTTAATAATAATAATAATTAATCATTTATATAATTTCATATTATTTTGTTCTTTAAAAATGAACTTACAACTATAATTTTGAGTTCCATTTTCAATGTTGCATTATAATTTTTTTTTTAAGTAAACTAAACTAATTCTCAATTATTTATTATATAAACATAAACCTTGAAGAAAATCTGCAATTTTGGTCTCAGCAAGCTATCTATTAATTCATATATATATTTTTTTACAATTTTGAGATCCTTTTAGAAAGCCATCTGAACAATTTTATCTATCATTTTAATCGCACAAATGAAATACAATAATGAAATAACATTGTTTTTCTGGTCAAATTTTAACCATTGGATCCTTCTTCTTTCTCTACCTCCAAGCTGCCATAAGGCGAGGATGTTTAGCCTAGGTCCATTTCCTCTGATTGTCTCAATAATATGCCATATCTCTCATTTCTGTCAAAGAGCAGCCTCTTACTCTACCCGGCCTGGCGACAAAATTCATATACATTTGCCTCTTCTTTCTGCTTTGGCCTCGATCAATCATTTAATCTTCCTTTCATCACCTATTTTACTCACATGGCCAAACCATTTCAGTTGGTACTGCTCCACAACCTCTCCTACTGGCATGACTTCAATGTGCTACAAGATACTTTTGAATTCGGTCCCTCAGGAATCTCATCTCTGATACAATCACTTCACTTCACTCTACTTCACTAAGTATCTAGTGATCTACTTTCACATCTTAGCTAATTATTGTTCCAAAATACTCATAGGCATCCATGAATTAAAGAGATGTACCATTACTTAAAACAACCTCCTCATTATCCTTTTCAGCATGCATATCTTTGCTTTGCTTAGCATTAATACTCATATCTCTCAACTGGAGCTTCTTTTGAATGTGTTAGATATACATAATGATAATTAAATACATGCAACCACATAGTGACAATTGATTTCAAAGAAAACAATTAAAATATTTACTTACTTGACAAGTAATATCCCATCCATCTTCTAAGCATAACATAACAGATGAACCTTGAACATCCAGTAGATCCACAACTGCTCCAGAAAGTTGCAACAAGTTTTTCAAGTGTTGCAACCATTCTGAACTTTCTACTAACCTAAATTTAAAAAAAAAATGATATTAACATATTTTATAGCCAATATAAATCATTGGAAAAATTTGAAACCCTATTGAATACTAAAGAGAACATTTACCAAACTTTCTAAAGAATAAAACAGTATTGGGAACAGGAATGAAACAGAAATTAGAAACAGGAATTGGGTGTCATCCATACAATTAAAAAAAAAAAGCAGCACTGATTGAGGAGGTAAGCTGATTCTAAAAGAATTTTTCCTAATGACTTTTCTTTTTAATAAGTTCTTCTCCTCCATACTTGATCGACTCCAGAAATATACCATCTATTCTCGCAAGTTCTCAGATCAGAAATTTCAGTTCATCCACGCTCTGATATATCCTATGTCTACTGTAGGCATCTCTTTTTCCTTTGATATTTTATTTTTGTATTGAAAAATCTACTATTTATTTATATTTTTAATAAATCATACTTTTATCTCTCTTTTTTTAAATAAGAATTTAACTATACAAAAAAATTCTCATGAATTTTCTTTGTGAGCGATCATCTAAGGTTTCTTGCCAAAATTGTCCAGATTTTGTAGTACTGGAGTAATAAACAATAACTAATGTTTTAGTTAAAATGATTCAAACACAGAAAAGCTTCTGAGTAAATTTATCTCTTTCATTACTAATCTAATATCCTATAGACTTGGTAAAGTAACCATAATGAACTCCTCAATGAACTCAATAATCAACTCTCCTACATCCATCACTAAAGGACTTAAAATTCACTCACTATTATTTTATTTACATCCTGCACTCTTCACAATTTCGCTTTTCTAACTTCCTTATTTTTTTTTTCATAATGTTCTATATGGCTAATGCAAAACAATTTCCTCTCCATAGTTAATTTCATGGAACCTGTCCATATAAATTTGAATTAATTACTTTTGGTGGGCAATTAGCATGACTAGAAGGCTCCATAACTTTGAACCAACTGGTCTCCGGCATTTAGCTCATAAGAAGGGTGGAAATGATAGAAGGGTTAAGCAAAGTGTCTAAGTGTGAGCAGAAATCAAGACCAAAAGATCTCATTCAGATTTTTTATCAAGATATATTATGTAGATTTGTCAACAAGTTATTTTTTTTTAAAATAAATATATGGAGAAATTCAAGGACAAGGCTCTTTAACTTTAGTGCAGATCTGTCAACCCAAATCATAAAGGAGTATCTAATGCATAACCTAAAGAATAATCTACAAAGATTAAAATGATACCAACTTATAAAATGATTGTTCAGTTTCAGTTGGAGCACTGCTTGGAATACAAGCTTTCATTAATTTCTTGAAAGCTGCTTTTGTGGCACGAACATCAGCATATTCTACTGGTATAAATTCAGCTTTAATACCATCAACTTTGAATCCCTAAAAAAATAAACCGTAAATAAAAAATTACTTATTTTATTTTTTTCAAAATAAACTTATAACAACTAACCTAACTTAATTTAAAATATTATATTTAAAGTATGCGAAAAACAAAAAACTAATTTTAAAACACTTCAATATAATTGTTTAATGAAGTAAATAAAAAATGTTGATAAAAACACAGGTTTTATTTTTTAATGTTAAAATAGATGTATAAGGCAACAGTAAGCATAAACCAATGATATGGTCAGTTAATTAATTTGAAAAAAAAAAAAAAAACAGAATATCACATCTAACATAAGATCGCGTAGATACCTGAGCGCAAACGGTTCGACAGGTGTTTCCTCTTCCTCGATCGCGTTCACCACTAGGTCTCGCGATAACCAATCGGCCACTACATTATCGACGCCCTTCTTGTGCACGATGTGGAAGTTATATGCCGCGAGCCTTTCCTTCCATCGCGATACTCTTGCTGATGATTCTTTTAGTGATCTGAGGTGAAGGAGAGGTTTGTGGTCTGTTACAAGTTCGAACTTCCTTCCGTAAACGTATGGCCGAAAATACTCTACAGCCCACACCACTACCAAAAGTCCGCGTTCAATCGCGCTGCATCGTTGTTCAGCCGAATTTAACTTCCGTCCCGCATAGGCGATAGGTTTTTCGCCCTCTTCGAAATACTGCGACAAAACGGCCCCAATAGCTAACTCGCTAGTGTCGGTGGTTACCTTAAATGATCTATGGAAATCGGGGAAGGCCAGTAAATGAGGCGTTGTTAGGATCTTCCGGCATTCCTCGATACTAGAGACCTGTTCAGGGCCTAAGGAGAATCGTTTTCCTTTCTTTAAAATTTCGCTAAGCGGATGCGTAATTTCCGCAATCCCTGGGATGAATTTACGATAATAATTAATCATACCCAGGAATCTCCTCACTCCGCGGGTATTCCTTGGTAAAGGTGCGTCTTGAATCGCTTTCACACGTTCCCTATCCGGTTGCACCCCTTTTCGCGAAACCACATATCCCAAGAACCGGATCTCGCTATGCCCAAATTTAGATTTTTCCCGAGACAGTTTGAGACCGAATTCTCGAACCCGTCAAAAACCTGCGTCAAGTGTTCGGTATGCTCCCGCTCGTTTTTACTGAAAACGATCAAGTCGTCCATGTATACCTGTCAGAATTCCTCGCCTAGACCCCTCTGAAGTTCATCCATGAGACGTTGGAAAGTCAACGGCGCTCCCTTCAGCCCAAAAGGCATTCGCACGAACTCAAAGTGCCCCCGTTCCCAGGAGAATGGCGTCTTCGGTATATCTGCCTCTGCCATCTTGACCTGATGGTATCCGCTCTTAAGGTCTATAGTACTCGCTCCCGATAGTCGGTCCAGTATGTCCTCGACCCGCGTCAGTGGGTACCGCTCATCTTTCGTCGCCTCATTCAACTTCCATAGTCCACGACGACTCGGTATTGTTTCGGGACCCCACTCCGCTCACTCTGCTTCTTCTCCACTACCCATAATGGGCTATTAAACGGGGAATTACTGGGTCTTATTATGCCCTGTCGAAGGAGTTCGTCTAACTGTTCCCTGATGACGATCCTCATGGCCTGGGGATACCGCCTGTCTTTTACATAAATTGGGGTTTCCGATTTTAGATGAATCCGGTGTTCGGTTTTCCCCGTGGTGGGCAAAAATTCCCCCTCTCGGTAGAACAAGTCATCGTTTTCCTCGACCAAATGCATCAACGCAACGCCTCGTTGCACTCTACCGCTCCGATTTTCAAATTCCCGCCCTTCCTTTGCATTGTTACTTGGTATTGTTGTTGACCGATTTTATACCGCCATTTGGTGTCATTAACGTCCAGTTTGACCCCCACTCGTTGTAGAATGTCACACCCAATGATAAGCTCGTACCCTGCCCTTAATTCCTCGATAACGTGGATAACGACTTCCTTATCCAATCCTGCCAATTCTCGGAGGTTAAAACTAGTCTCTCCTAATGTTTGGCATTTGCCACTGACTGTTGACACCGTACATGCACATTGTCTCCGGCCCGCCCAGATGCTCAATTTCTCCGCCCCTTTCCGACTAATCAATGAGTTGGTGCTCCCCGTGTCTATCACAAATCTCACCCCAATTTTCTCCAGACTCGCCACGGGCAACCTTGTAACGCGTCTTCCCTGGATGCTGTTATAAACTAATAACTCGCTCCGCCGGTTGCCCCACCCATTACCGCGTCCTCAGTGTGATTGACCGCGACCCCCCAATACCTCAGCTCCGGATGGTCCTCCCACCCAGGGGTTCACCCCTCTTACCTCATGACGTCTCGAAGCCGGGCGGCTGCGCTCAGAACGGACGCTCTCCTCGCCTGATGATTCGTCGCTTGTGGTGTGCCTGCCGTTCCGTTTTTCGGTCCGCCTGCTGTTCCAGCCCTGATTGTTGACTTCCATAGGTTCAGGTGGAGGTTCCCTCCTGCTCGGGCGGGGGTTACATCTTGGGCATTCACGTGCTACATGTCCCTGTCTACCACACTCGTAGCATCTCGTGTATTTACATTGCGCGGCTACATGTCCGGTCCTGTTACATTCGTAGCAGCGCCGATCTGATCGCTGCCTTCTTTCTTCTGGTCCTCTACTTGGCCGTTTTTCGAAACTGCCACTATTGTGGGTGGTGCGTCTGGCGGAGCTTCGTTGTTGTCTTCGGGGCGACCTCACTTCCGTCCATTCAGCTTCGGATTTCTCAAAGCGTGCTTCTCTCCGTTCCCTTGCGTCTACGAGTTCATGGGCGCACTCAATGAAATCCTGGGCGGTCCACATAATGGTTAAGTTGGACTTTCAGCACTCCCTTCAAGAACTCCATCTTCTGGGATCCCTCTGCCTGGCCACACGTTTCCATCATTTTCTCCGTCAGGCGATTGTACAGAGCCAGTAGTTTTTCAGCGAACTCGCCCTCCGACTGACCCTGGGCTCGCCGTTCCTTAAACAGATAGAAAACATCCTCCTCCGGAGTCCATCTTCCCCCGCCATATAACTTCTTGAGGCGGACCTTTAATGTTTCCCATGGTAGTGTTAGATCGCCTTGTACTGCATTCAGGGCGCGCCTCGAGATACGGCCGATCAGAGAGGCCTCGAGTAGTTTCACGTCTGATTCTAACAGCGTGCCTGTTCCCTGTCTGGTGGTGATTAAGCTCTTGATCTGATCACCGCCTTTGAGGAAATGTTCCAGATCGCCTACTATCCCGGTGAATGGTTCCAATTGGCTGATAACTTCGTGTATGAACGCGGAGTTCTGCGTTCTAATCTTTAGCAGTTCGATCTGCGTGTTTTCAGTCGCCTTGGAAAGTTGAGTTTCAAGTTTCTGGCGCTCCATTGTCGCTTGAGCCAACTGGTATTCAAGTTGCTTTAATTCTTCAGCCGCTTCCACCATCTTAAATTATGTTCCGTAACACGGTTACTGATTTAAGATGGTTCGTTTAATAGCGTAATAATACTGATCGTGTGACAAAAATTCGGTATCTAAAGATCCCGGGTTTCGGCACCACTTACGATTAGACTGAAACGCTACGTTAAAATAAAAAGGGAATTGGGCAGAATAACGACACAAGACTACGTGAATAACTAACTTTATTATTAGAGTCGTCTGATATATATAGGAGCTGGTTTGTTGTCAAACTTAATTAATTAAATATGTAAGTAAAATAATAGGATTAAAGAAATATGAATAGGAATAAGAAAAAATAGTTAGTAACTATAAGTAGATATGAAATATTAAGTTATATGAGCCAAAAGAACTAATAAATAAATATGATAATGATTAGATGTAGTGAATATAAGTTAGTAATGGAGTAGGAGTGTTAAGACAAAAAAAAAGTTTTAGTTAAAACATTTGTTGAAATAAAAGAGGAAACAGCCAACGGTTAAAAGTCAAGAATGCGTTTACCAGTTACATTACTTAGATAGATGAAAACAAGATATATAAAAGGTGACAACAAATAATATGAAAATAAAATTTAATGAATAAGCAACTGAGGACTTGCAAAGGAAAATAAGGAAGTAAAGAGGGAAGTAAGAATTTACTGAGTTTGACGGAGGAAGAATTGATATTGGAAGTGATAGGATGGAGGAGGATATCAGGTTTGTAAATTTTGGGAAGTCCACACAAACGAGGAGCAATAGAATTATGTTTGTGTCGAGGTTAACTAAGTCTTAGGCGGTTCTCCAGCCTGATATCCACTTTTCAGAAGGCTGTCAACAAGGCGTATTCAATAGTAAGTTAGGAATGGCCATGCCAGAGGATGAGCCCTGGACACTGACGCAGGTGGAGGAGGTTGAGGTAAGAGAGTCTGAGGTAGAGTAAACAGTTCTAGTTTCTGAGATGAAGCGGACGGACTAGAACTGTCAAGATAGGAGCCAGCTTACTAGTTGCCGAGATGAAGCGGACGGACTAAGATTGCTGAAGAGAAGGAGAGGGGATAGGCCATCATCTTGAGTATGCATACAGAAAAACAACTCTTGTGAGAATCGATTGGCAATGAACTTCTTTATCTCAAGTAGAGTGTACGTACGCCACCAGTGCTATGACTAGGGCTGGGTCAGGCTGTGGATCAAAGATCGAAGAGGGGAGTTAGAGCCCCTTATTTATATGCCTAGTCCATGTGCCTGTGACCGAGAAGCGGTCGGTACATGTCTACTCGAGATAGTTTCGTGCATTGTTTTCGTATCGTTTATTAATCATTTTATCGATATTGTTAAGTGTAATATACAGAAATTATTAATATATAAAAATAACAATATGTTTTTTACAAAATGGAATAATTTGTAAATTTGGGAGCTTCGGTGAGACTCGAGGTGCTGTTCTCTGGCGGGTTGCGGCTGCACCGCTTGCTCCTTCTCGCCCCTCTCGCTACATATGTATGTGGATCGGTCTGATAGACCATCCAGCAGTACTGCACCTGTTGGTATGTTCTTCGCGTTTTATTTCTTGTCTTAACACTCCTACTCCATTTTCTACTTTTTCTTATTCTTTCTTCCTTACCCACATTATTAACTTATGTTCACTACATCTAATTATTGTCATATTTACTAATTAGTCATTTTGGCTCAAATAACTTAATATTTTATATCTACATATATTTACTAACTAGATTTTCTTATTCCTATTTATATTTCTTTACTCCTTTTGGATTATATAACTTATATTTTATATTGAGTTATGTTCACCACATCTAATTATTGTCATATTAACTAATTTGTCCTTTTGGCTTATATAACTTATGTTTTATTTCTTTAATTCTGTTATTTTACTTAAATACTTATTTAATTCATTATATATACTTTTTCTTTCCCACTTTTTTCATGACTTTAATTTTAAATAATTTTCATTTTGAACATACATTTACTTACTAAATTTTCATAAGTATACTATTTTCTTGTTCCTTCCTCTTTCTTAATTTTAATATTACATATTCTCACATAGTCTTTATCTTCTTATAATACTTAGACTACATATTTTCTTTAAAAATTATTTATGTGGTAATATTGTTCGTTACTTTTTTATTATCAAATTATTCCATAATACCTTTTATTTGTCATGATAATTATCTTGTTTTGCTTAACCCTAATGAAGGCCTGAAATTCTGGCTGTAATGTTAACACTAGTAAATAAGTTCTTACTTATTGGTGTTTTTCCCTGACTGCACCCCCAACCATCTTCTCATATATATAAACCAAGGGTCAACTACTAACTCATCAATGTACAATCAAATGGTTAGTAATACCAGATAGGTTTCATCCTGATCGAAATAGTCTGTCAGTGCTTGAATACTAAATTTTGGAAAATATTCCTTATACGAGGGTGGTCTGAAAAGTTTTCGACCACAACGTAAAGATGGCAGCACTCGTAAATAAGCGAATTTTGTTCATCTATTGACAGTTACCCAACAAAGTTTCAGCCATTTTGGACGCGCAGTGTTTATGTAACAGTCGTTTGAGTGAGTTGATGTGGGTATTTTAGTGAAAATCAACAAAATCGAGTATCGAGCTATCATTAAATATTTGATTTTGAAAGGCAATACGCCTAAGCAAATAAAAGATGAGGTGCATTCTGTGTATGGGGACTCTGCACCATCATTTATTGAAGATGAAATTTTGGGCAGCTGAATTTAAATGTGGTTGCAAGAGCTTGGGAGACGATGAACACTCGGGACGTCCAAAAACTGCAAATACCGACAAAAACATCGCCAAAGTTCACCAAATGGTGCTAGACAACTGCTGAATTAAAGTGAGACAGCAGAGGTTAGGAACATATCAAAAGAACATGTTGGTTACATATTGTTACAGTTGCCATGGTGAAATAAAAACACTGGCGATATCTGCGTAGACAAGGGGTGTTACGGTTGTCATGGTGAAATAAAAACACTGGCTAGATCTGAGTAGACAAGAGGTGTTACGGTTGTCATGGAGAAAACAAAACACGAGCGATATGTTTTAGACGAGTGGGTTTTGTTTTTTGGTGGAGGCGACAGTTTTGATTTTGAACAAGTATGTTCAGACGAGTGGGTTTGGTTTTGTGAAGGAGACAGTTTGATTTTGGAACATGTTACGATTGTTCAATGTGAAGTAATAGTTTAAAGGCCTTCTGTCTTTACTGTTTGAACCGTATGAGAAATGTCATCTTATATGTTTTGTTTTTCAAAATTATGGTATTCTACTTCAATGGACGGTCATTAACACTAGAAGTGGGGATATAGAGCAGCGACGTTTCTTCAGCATGTCCTGGATAAGAGAATAATAATGTAAATATAGTTATTAAGGTTAAGTATTTAAGTTAAGGTTAAGTCAACCTATAAGTTTTGATTGTTTTATTAATTGATAAGAATTCTTTTTTTTTTCCTTTTCATTCTGTGTACATATAGTTCTTATTATTATTAAACTTTTGTACATATAGTCCTGCTGTTCTTTCTCTGCTTTCAACTTGTTTATTTACTTATGTTTTTTTGTTGTTGTTCACGGCATATTACGATAATTCAACAGGTGGGTAGGTAACACTCCTAGGTTTTCTGTTATCTATATGTAAAGGTATTCATTCACCAGTGGTCATAATTCAACAATTGTTTATATAGGGGTATATTTTAATCTGGATTATCTCTCTAGGAAGTCTGGTGAGTCAATTGAAGATGCACAAATGGTTGACATGATTTCCCATATGAAATCATGAGGTGATTTTTATTGAATAAATTAAAATATATAAGGATGAAGATTGGTGTTATATAGGTTTTATTATTGTTATAGGTTTTTATAGTGCATGAATATGGGACAGTGGTCCCGAAACGTTGTACAATGTCATGAATAAATAAATAATAATTTATTTTAAATGATGGAAGTGATTAACCTAAAAAAAAAATTTAAAAGGGTATATTTCAGTTATATTGTGGGCGTAATGCTTCGGGGTTTTCGTTATTTCCAAAAAAAATAATGTGGCGCCTAAGGAGTAATTTATTCTTTATAATTTTGTCCTTTTTTTTTCATTTTGTGATTATATATTTTTTTTTTTAATTTTCCTTTAACTCACCCCCTCCGCTGAGCATGGGCAACTGTAAACGATAAACATAAAACTAAGGATAAGTCAAAATTTGCGGTTATAATATTAAATCAACATTCAGATACAAGAAAGCTGTCCCCATGTTGGGTGCCGTGTTTGCTCATGTTAGACCAAAAATGTGTTCGAATGAACATTTCCAATGCTCTGTTAGCACATCTTAGACACGATAAATCTGAGTTTTGGTGCCGATTAATTACTGTAGTTGAAACTTGGATACACCATTATACACCCAAAACAAAAATACAGTTTAACAGTGGACTGCTAAGGGAGAAGCGGCAAAAAAATTAAAAACTGTTTTCTCGGCTGGGAAAGTGATGGCGACTGTTGTTTTGGGATAGTCATGGAGTTATTTTAATCAACTATCTTTAAAAAAGAAAAACCATTACAGGAGCATACTATGTATCATTACTTGACAAGCTGAAGGCAGAACTTGCGGAAAAATGACCACAAAAAGAAAATCCTGTTTCACCAAGACAATGCACCGTCTCACACCTCAGCGGTTGCTATGGTGAAAATCCATGATAAATAATGTTTGACCATCCGCCTTACCAGATCTAGCCTCAAGCAACTTCTTTTTGCTCCCTATTAAAAAAATTGCGCTAGGAGGACAGAGATTTTTGTCAAATGAAGAGGCAATCACCTTCGTGAACAATTATTTTGCAGAGAAAAACGCCGAGTACTCTTTGGACAGGTTACAGAGATGGGAGCATTGTTGGGAGAAGTGTGTAGAGTTATAAGGAGACTGTTGAAAAAAAAAAATTCAGAAAAAATGTCTTGCATTTTTGTTAGGTCGGAAACTTTTCAGACCACCCTCGTAAGTATCTTCAATTTCGTTAATTTGAAATAATTAATCTTATCTTATTGTTCACAGTCAAAAACAATAGAATAATATAAACTATGAAAGATTTCATAATTAACAAAAAGGAGAAAAGAAAGGGCTTTTTACTAGACCTAGGAGTGAAAATATAGCAAGGTGAAGAATTGCGATCATGAATAATAAAGAAGTAGCTGTTTTGAAACATATTTCCTTAAAGACTGTGATCACATACCATATAGCCAGATTTTGAACAAATAACAAGTAATTTCCATTGGTAATAAAAAAAAATCACTTTTCAGGAACACATAGGATGAAGAAACATTACAGATAGAAATACGTCTAAGTATTTCAATGTTCATCTAGACGGCTTTGAAGAAGTGCAATGTGGTCATCATTTTTCACCTAGGTTAATCAACACTGAAGGTCTATAAAGTAATTTTCAGTGTTGGAAAGCAAATTTAGCTCTATAATTTTGTTAAGCTTATGGTTCACCTTGAAAAGGCATAACATTTTATTTATAATACAAACAATTAGTATTTAAAATTTCTAAAATATTTCCAAAATCTAACATTATATGAGAAGATGGTTGGGGGTGTGATCAGAAAATAACACAAATAAATTGAAAAAACTTATTTACCCCACTTATCGCACCCCCAACCATCTTTTCCTCTTATATATTATCCACAGTAAACTATCTTCTCATCATCTAACATTATAATTTTAATATTTTATGTAGAAAATATAAAAATAATTTTATTTACTTACTTTATAATGAGTTTTATCTGATAATATATACAATGGAGCAGTATGAAGGGTATGGACACAATCACTACCAGAATCAGAATCACCAGAGGGCCGAGGACCACTATCTTTAACAGAACCCCATCTTCCACGGGACAAGCCACCTTTAACTGTTCCACTGAAATTAAAATAGTTCTTTCATTATAACATTAATTTTACACAAATAAACAGTTACTGAAACCACTAAATTAATATAAAAATATAAAGATAAATTTATTTTTAAATAAAAACAATAATTCAAAAAATATATGTTGTTTTCATAATCTACACTTCTTTTAAATAATTAATTTTGCATATTTAAATTGAGCTGAGACTAAACAATACTGATATGGCCAGATGATTTCACTAAAGACTAAAATTTAAACAATTCAATGATATCTATATTAAGATTCCAGTTAAAAGTTGTGCTATTCTTTCTGTGAAGAAAACAAAAATCGTCATGATATAATTTACATAACATTATAATGATGTTTTATACGTTATTATCCCTAATATAAATAAATCTTTATTATTCATATTGTCTAGAGTCTGCAGATTAAATATGAACTATTTAAATTAAAGAGCTAAGGTGTAAAAAAAAAAAAAAATAAATAAAAACATGAAATAACAAAATTAATATATACATCTTCCACAGCATGGAGTTTAATTTGATGCAGCCACAACTACACACTACCTATGCATGCTATGTTATATAGACCAACACTCCACTTCAGTGGGCACTATCTTTCTGAGGCACTGGTGTAATTTGGCTTCAAAGAAGAAGTATTCTTCCCTTTGACCAAAAGAATTAAACAGATTTTTCAAACCAATGTAGTTCAGTAATACAGCAATTAATTCTTTACATTGTAAAACTAGGAATTTTCTGAAATGCAATTTATATTACTTAGTATCACAGTGATTTTATTGTAAACTTAGTTATTTTTCTTTAAAATATGCCTTAATTCCCATTACAGATTATCAGGACTCCACTAAAGCATGAATTAATTACATGGATGGTCAAACAGGTAAGTTATATTAATTGAAATCAATATATATGGTAATTAAACAATAATTTGAATAAATAGCATGTTGAGTATAACCTTAGAAGTAGTAAACTTACTAATAACAATGATTGATAAATAAATCTACCTTATACTGGGTGTATTGTGTGTAGCCATGTCGTCAGCAGCAAGTAATAGTGAATTTACAGAAAGACTTGAGTCAGAGCGCCACGCACCAACACGAGTAACAGATGCTGGTGTACAGGCAACAATTACAGAAAGATAACGCTCATGATCTGCAGGAGTAGCTCCTCCTTCTAAATGCCCACTGCCTAAGGGTACAAAAGTATATAGAATATAATATTATTGTTAAATGATACTAAATATTGAATTATTATAATTTGGCTCATATCCAAATGATTGTTTAATTCGAAAAATCAAAGTTAAAATAGGATTTTTTAATTGCTAACTATGAAAATTTTTAAATGTGTATCTGAATTATTCACAAATACAAGTCAGACTGTTTAAAATTATAGTACAGGGAGGGAAACGAAAAGTAATGTCGTTTCTGAGTATGACAATATCTGTCTCATTTATCAGCTCAAAGTAACTTGTTTACTTTTAATAATTGAATTCTTTTTAGTAGTTTTGGGTGAAATGTCCAGAAAAATACCATAAGAGGTAATCTAGCATTGTATACTTTTTATGTTTTACAAGAGTGGTAACAAAACAGCTACTACCCATTTGCGATATATTTTCCAAGTGTGCTAGATGTTCATAAACATAAGAAGTGGTTTTTTTAAGTTCACAACTGATAATTGTGATATTTCAGACTTGTGCTGATAAGGAAAACTAACAACTTTAGAAAATAATGTGTTAAGGGCAGAAATAGAAGCAAATCTGTATCAGGCAATCGAGGAGTTCTCAAATACTCTAAACCAACCTTGGTCATCCATCAAACAAAGCTAACCAATCTGCTTCATACAACTTATTACTTCAATATATAAGCATTTTTGGATCACTTGGTCATTGGAGATAAAAATTGGTTTCTATATGATAATCCAAAATGCAGAAGGTAATGGCTTTCTTTGAATGAACAGCAAATGTATTAATAAGCAAGTTAAATTTAACTGGTTAATGTTTCAGTTATTTGCCTACTTTCAAAACTTGAATTTATTATCTTTACTTGTCACATTGAACTTAATATACATTTTGTAATTATTTCCAAAATTATAAAATTGTCATATTTTTCAGCTACTAATGTTATAGAAGCATGTCATAATGATAACGTCCTTGTCAGCATCCGAAGTTCTCTTTATTTGAAAATTAATAAGGTCCTGACTGCTGACAATGATATTATTATTATTATCATGACAGAGTCTAATAATATTAGTAGCAAAAAAATACAAAAACTTTATAATTTTGGAAATAATTAAGAAAGACATAATAAGTTCAATGTGACATGTAAAGATAATCAATTTAAGTCTTGAAAATGGGCAGATGACTGAAATGCTGATCAGTTAAATTGAATTTTGCTTATTAGTACTTTGTGGCCCACTTTGACCATCAACGAACTATCAATCAAAATTGAATTAAAATTAAAATTAGGATGTTCAACAGATCTCGGGCATACCGGATGACAGCACCTTCCCATATGTCATGGTCTGCCTTTTCCTCATGTCTGATACTACCTTTCATCCAGTAGCTTCCGAGGAATACCCTCTTCTTGCATTCTAGCAATATGTCCAGCCCAATGCAGTCTTCCTAGCATGATATGTGTCATTACCCTTATATCCCATAGATCTCTCTGTTCCTCATTCTTCTCCAATTCCTCACTGACATTAACTGGTCCAAATGTTTGGCAAAGAATCTTCTGCTAAAAGATGAGAATCTTCTTCTCTTCAGTGATTGTGAGGGTCCAGGTCTCCAATCCATAGGTAAAAACAGGTCTGATGAGGGTATTGTAGAGGAGACATTTCATGTGGCAGAAAATAGTCGAACTTCTCAAGTGTTTGTTGAGACCAATACAACACCTGCTGGCCAACACAATTCGCTGACTTGTCTCTACAGGCACATTGAAGAAAAGAGATTCCACGGTAATTGGAGCAATCCAAGATGTTTCCCTTCTTGCAAGACCACTGGGTCTGGAAGCCATCTTCCCTTTCACACGATCTAGCCCTCGGCTTGAAAAAATTCCTGCTCTCGTTTATTATCTTGTAAAAAGCCCTGGTCTCAATTTGCATCCTGTGATCTTCCATTTCTCCATTCTCCAATAGCTTCCTTCTCCATTCTCTTTTCTTCCTGCAATGCAATCAATTGTCATCCTTTCTTCTGTTCCTAAATTCCTCTGAAGCTCATCTCTTACTTAAGAATAATATTTTTGACATCTGCGATTACACACTCTACGTCAAACCAGGGAAATTGAATTGCTTGTTTATCTAGTTCTGCTGGCACTTATTTAGTTCTTCTTTCTGCACCTGACAAAATTTAAATTTATTTTTATCATTATATAAAAGCTTTTTGAATGAAAAAATATGGCTTTACCCTCAAATATCACCACAGGAGAAGAATATGCCTTTTCTTAGTTCAGAGCTCTTTGTACTTTTTGTTGAGCTTCTGTTACGTACCCGTCAAACAGTGCTTTTATGTTCCGACTATACTATGAGTCAAGATACTGGGTATACCTGGCAAATAATAACTTAATAAGGACATTTTGAGCTACACCACTTTATGAAGGAGATAACCACCATCTGTAACCATGAATTTAGGTTTTTCTGTGTGTCTCATCAATGTTAACAGATTGGAATATTGCCTTGAAAGATGATTTTGTGCTCTTCATCATTCCCTCTTCTGTGAATTAAGATATTAGGAATAAAGTTTGTTAGAACACATGATGGCTGAAGATTGGAGCATATTAATTTTCTTGTAACTAGCTGAAATCTCTGAGATGTCAACGAACCAACAATATGTTTTGACCAAAACTTGTGCAATAATTACGAAAAGAAGAGACAATTAGGGGCCACACTGATGGTATTACTGATGCACTTTATATGATAACCAACCAGAATTTCTCATTTCTCTGTGAGAATCAATATTTTTAAAAGAAGTTTCAATGACTTGGGGATTACAGAATTAACTCCTTCAAGAAGTCAATTGAGCATGTGAATACAATTGTGTCTTACCCTTGTAAACCAATATTTTCACAAATATCAGCAGCTGCCTTTAAACCATGAATCCTTTCTTTTGAGAATCTAATCAGCCTTCATATCATGAGTTTGCGAGGGAAGATTTTGAGTTCAATAATCTGTTAAACAAAATAACTGCTGTTTTGTTTGCAGTATCTACAAACACTATGTAATCCTTATACTTCCCGAATAGTTTGATTAGTGACGGAACATATCTTACATTGTGTGCCACTAATTCAGTCTCATCTAAAATACATTCCTATATTTAATGATTGGAGAAGTTTGTCGGGGGGTGCGGTCAGCAAAGAACAACATAAATAAACAAAACCATATTTATTTACTATAATTTATTTATTAATAAATAAATATGGTTTTGTTTATTTATGTTGTTCTTTCCTGACCGCA
>NW_027112337.1:61957-98455 GCF_000696795.3 Halyomorpha halys | reverse complement strand
CCCGACCCCGACAAAGTTCTCCAATCATTAATCTACGGTCAACTATCTACACCTCATTCCTATATTTACATTGACGACCTTTTGTAACCTTTTTTCAACTGATTTTAATAGATTTGCTTGCACTGACTTCTACTCAACAGTGTACACAGTAGTTCTTTTTACTGGTTAATGTTTTTTTCTGAGCTTCAATGCTAAATTTACGAAATACTTATTTCACTGAACCATTTCTAAAGATTATCGGATATAAGGCCAATGGTAAAACATGAAAAACTGCAAAAATTGGCCAACATGGAAACTTTGTTTAACTATATTTTGGAAATAATTGGATTTACTTTTACAATAATTGGGCTTACAATTTGATCATAAATTTTGTTCAAAAACGTATAATTTTATTTGCTGAAAAATTGCTTCTTGATAGCAAAACACTGAAGAAATGGCAAATTTTCACAATTATTTGGCTATATGACACTGATCTGGAGTGCAGCCAAGGTTGGAAACTTGGGTAAACTTCATATCGGTACAATCACAAACAGGATAAATAAAAAAAACTTACTACTTTATTTGACACAAGGTGGACCTCCCTTAAAATGCCATGGTGATGGGGAGCTAATAGACTTGAAAACAAATTCTTCAACAAAAATATAAATAATTTTGTAGGTATGATAATAATAGTTTTAACTAGTTTACCAATTTAAAGCAAATATACAACATGAACTTGAATGCATTAATAGATATCAACCTGGTTGGTGAGGATGATTAGTTTTCAACATGCTCATCACACTTTTGCCATGATATGAGGCTCCACGTAGCAATAAGGCTTTAGTACGACTATGTCTCCATGTAATTGCAGGAACACGTCCATGTCTATAACATCGCGAGAATCGTCTTATACTGTCATCATTTATTGAACTAGGCATCACAAGTAAAGCAGGATAACTGAAAAATTAACAGATAAATATAAATGTTCTGTAAACCAAATATTGTCTTATATATTTTTAAAAATTATACTCCAGAAATAAAATAAAATAAAGTAATTCACAGTATGAGGGGAAAAAAAAAGAATAAAAAAAAGGGCCAAGATCAAATGGGCAGATAAGATTGAAGCCGATGCATTGACATTTCTGGGAGCAAGAGCTTGGCAGACCTTTGTGCAAGACAGACAGAAATGGAAGCATTGTCTTGATGTGGTAAAGACCCGTGTAGTGCCTGTGATGATAATGATGATGATGTTATTACAAAATGCAGTTGTAATAAAATCATAGAATCGTAGTTTTATATATATATATATTTAAAAAAATAAGCTAAAAAATATAGTTAAGTAATTACTCATGATGCTTTGACAAAAATAAATAAATGAAAAAACAAATACATAATTGTAGAGCTATTTTTTATTTGCTTTAAAATAACAACTAACTTACAAATTAGTCCATTCAATTGCAATAATGTAAAAAAAAAAAAAAATTAAGATGGCAACTATCAGACAAGTCAACTGTCTGATTATGTAGAAGAGAAAGGCTTCATTTAGCCAAACTGTCCAATCTATTATGCTCAAGGTTCTTCATTATGTGTTTGGTCAATAAATATATTTAGTTCCTCACTTATGCAGAAAATGATATATTTGAATAATGAAGAAAATGATATATTCAAAAACAAGTCATGTAATATGAATTATAAATATAAACTCATACTTTGAACTTACGTTCTTGAAAGAATATATTTGGCATTGACTGTGGATATACAAAATTGCTCTTTATGAGTTAAAGATGTTGGAGAAGAAGGAGAGGAATGTACAAGCCCTAATCGAACCCAATCTCTGACATAACTTCTTTCAGCAACTCTTTCAATACTTCCTTTAGTGACTTCATCAACAAGTACTGAAAAAAAAAATACATATATTTACATTATAATAAAGGAAGTAAAAAAGATAGAGAGATAGAGAATGTACAAAATCTTACTTGGTATGTCATCATGACTCAATGGAAGAGTCATATGACCTGGAGTGGTTAGATATTTATCAGTAGCAGACATGTTTAGAACATATTTTTGTCTTTTAGATGTGGTCTTCTGTTTGAACCCAGCCTTTCTTGCCGTTTTGATCAATGTTTTTTTGGCAAATCCCCTAAACATGGAGTCAAGTTGTATAAAAATTTAACCCAAAAATGTTGACATTAAATCTTAATATCTTACTTCAAAGTAGCATTTTTAGCTTTATTTTTCTCCATTGGTGTTTGTGGTACTGAAATATGGCCAGAGAAAGCAAAGTGATGAAAAATATGAGGAGGATGTCGAACTTTGCAAATAGTTTTTCTCAGACTTTCTATACTTTCTGGAGATACTTCATCATCAAAAGCTACTTTTATCAGCTATAAGGCAAATAAAATTGAACTAATTAATATGAACAAAATGATATTAGAAAAATAATTTGTTTATAATAAAAAAAATACAACTGCTAATATGCCAATTTAATGTAAGATGTTCATTCGGTATTTAATTAACAATGTACACTATAGATTAGAATATGACCCTTAACTAAGATCTAAACATGCATGAACAATTATTATTTTTCTTTATAGAATTATTTGTTATAAACTACTATTTGAGGAACTAAAAAGGTTTTAGATTATCCCAATAACAACCCGATCATCTTTCTCATTTGTTTTTTACTATATCAATTTCTTGCATAAAGTAACCGAATAAATTTGACATAAAATTATCCGATTTATCATATTTTTAAAGATATCTGAGGCTTATCATTCATGGTTAAAAGTTTCTGAGTTTACCAAGACCAGAATTTGTTGAAAACAGATCAACAAACCCTACGCTTAAATTGAAATCGAATAGAATCCAAAACCAATCCAGATTCACTAAGCCTTTTTCATTTATTAGTATCTAAAAAAAAATAAAGATTCTTTAAAGTAACTGTATACTTAAAAAATTTTAATTTAATTTTCTAATTAAGTTTACACCCATATGTTACTCCTCATATGTGCTACGTTCGTTTAAAGGGAAGGTTCCAAAATTACTCTGTTATTAATTGCCATGCTCCAATGGAGGTATCTTCAGAGGATGAAAAGGACTCATTCTATGACAAACTAGGGAAGGCAAAAGGGAACTGTCCTAGTCATGATGTAAAGATAGTATGGAGGACCTTTATGCTTAGGTCAGCCAAGAAGTAGCATTCTACCTGACTACTGGAGCCCATAGCCTTCATGAAACTTCAAATGAAAATGGCCTGAGATCCATTAATTTATCCAACTCTCATGGGTTGGTAGTCGGAAGCACCATGTTCCAGAGTAAGAGGATACACAGAGGTCACCCAACGGAGTAGTGAGCAACCAAATAGACCATATCCTGATAAGATTGTGTCATAGATCACAACTTATAGGAGTTAGGGCATTCAGAGGACCAAATGCACTACACAGGGATGTTAAGCCTTCAGATGATAATGAAGTTGAGGCAGCTATCATGAAGCCGAAAAATAACAAGGCCCCGGGCTTGAACAGGATTCAAGCAGAACTTCTTCGATATGGTGAAAATGGTCTCAGAAAGGAGATTCATAACCTGATTCTCATCATCTGGGAAGAAGAGAGAATGCCCAACGAATGGACAAAAGGTATAGTCTGCCCACTTCATAAAAAAAGGAGATCGACTGGGATGCAACAACTACCGTGGTATTGTTCTCCTTTCGTGTGCATACAAAGTGATCTCCAATATTCTCTTCGATATAACAAGTGATACAATATTCACTTGTTCCACAAGCTGAAAGAGAACAGGGTAAAAACCAGGCAGGGTTCAGAAGAGGAAGGTCCACAACAGACCAAATATTCATTCTAAGAATGATACTAGAGAAATGTAAAGAACATGGGACTGCCACTCATCATTTTTTCGTGGATCCACCTATGACAGTGAAACCCATCCAGAACTCTACCAGGCCCTAGAAGAAATGAACGATCCGAAAAAACTCATAAGAATGGTGAAGATGACTATGACAGATTCAAAATGCGTTGTTCGCATCAGACTCCTTTACCACTAATTCAGTTACAAGGGTATGCCAAAGATTTCGATATTATTGCCCGATCGGAACAAAGCCTGAGTGAATCATTCCTTGCTCTGAAGGATACTGTAAGAAAACTAGGGCTTGTATTTAATGAGAAAAAGACGAAATACTTGAGAACTGGAGGATGTGGACAAGGAACTGCAACATTTGATACAGGTTTATTCAAATTCGAAGGGTGAGCCGTTTCATATACCTGGGAACTGAAGTGAAAACTGAAAAAATATCTTTCAGGAGATTAGCAGGATTGCTGCTGCCAGCCAATGGTGCTTTGGCCTGACAAGACATTTTAGAATCGGGTTGTTCTCTAATGGGACCAAGGTAAATCTCTATAAATCACTTGTATGTCCCATTGTCACATACGGATCCGAGGCTTGGATCTTCACTAAAGCTGATGAAGCAAGACTCTTGGTCTTCGAGAGGTCAATTCTGAGAAAAATATTTTGACCTGTTAGAGAGGGCAATGTATGGAGAAGAAGGAAGAAACAATGATGTTATCAAGTTTATAAGGTTGGATAGACTCCAATGTGTGGATCATGTGGCGAGGATGTACAGTGATGAAATCCCAAATAAGGTCTTATCCGAACAATTACATAGAAAAAGAAGAGTAGTGAGGCTGAAAATGAGAAGGTCGGATGCTATATCAATAAATGCCCGGGTCCTTCTGGGAACCCGAAACTGGAGAGTTGCAGCAGAAGAAAGGACGACCTGGCGAAAGCTACTAGAGGAGACCCAGGCTCGGTAACGGGCTGTCACATTATTTCTTATAAGGATTTTAAAAAAATAATAATAATAAATTTCTTACTTGAAAAGTACAAGATCTTAATTGAAGTCCTTCTGGTAACCACTGATCAAGCTGATGCTGAACAGTAATTTTCTTTTCTTTAGTTAATGAAGTTACAGGGAAAGAACGAACAATAATTTGTTCGCAGGCTATAAAAAAATATACATATATAAATAAATGTTTACAAAAAATACTTTTTTTAAGAAAAACAGAGAATGCATTTAGTTTGGTGGAAGAAAAATAGTTAAAATGTTATAGAGATTTTTCTATAAAATCTAAAAAGAAAAGAAAATACCTAAGGATCATGAATATAATATTATAATCCCAACAAAACAAGTAATGGTGAAAGCAACTACTACAAATAGTAATCTTCTAAACATGATCAGAAAAAAATATTTTGCAAAATAACTTTAGTTAATTTAATTGGTAATATACGTTCCATGCACTAGTATGGAGCAAAAAAGTTAAAACAAAAGCATTTTAAAACATTTATTCAAGAAATATGTAAAATGAAGATAAACACAAGAATTCGTTTTGAAAGAAAAGAACTTACCTTACCATTAATAGGGACTTGCTTTGCTAAGTATGCACTTAAATTTATTTATCTGATTTCTAATATATTGAATACTAGCACTTGAAACATCTATACCAATTATAAAATTATTTATTTAGCAAAATATTTTGGTTCTAATTGTAATAATCACAGAAGATTGGTACGTCTATTTGTAGCTGTGGACTTCACTATCGTTTTCATATATGTTGGGATTATAATATTATATTTAGGATTCTTAAGTATTTTCTTTTCTTTGTAGATTTTATAAAAAAGGCTGAGAGAAAAAGTATTTTCAAATAAATAAAAATTTCTCAAAACTTTTATTTTATACCTCCAGTTCTAAATTGTTTATGGGTCTGGTTCGTACAATTCCATGCAGTTTGGACAGCCCTAAACCCTTCTAAAACTTTGTGTACGTTAGTATAGTTATTACTATTAACTTCAATTATTATTGAACAAAAGGTCAAATGATTGTAATTACAATTAACATCCTAATAATTGATTTGTATATCAAATGAAACTCCAACAGTAACAGTAAATTGAAATGACAATTCAATAGTCAACCCAGAAATAATGTCCTTGAAATTCCAACAAATGATGCTTATTCCAAAAAAAAGTTCAACTTTAATACCAATTCTAAATACATTGATACTTGATCATGAATCCAATTCAAAAACCAGAATCAGAATCATCAAAAACCTACGGAATGAAACCTAAATCAAAGAAAACTTTAAAAATGACAGTACATTGAAATTCACATGCATAAATTTGATAAAAGTTCAGGAATAGCATTCTTGGAAACCAATTAAATGATGCTGATACCAAAAAAATGCCAACTGTTATGGTAATTCAAAATGCGCCTGGTTGATCAAAAACTCAATGAAAAAAATGGAATTAAAACCAATTAACAGATACCTATGCCAAAGAATTTTGCCTAACAGTTAATCTGAAATACTAAAGCTTGAACGAAATTTTGATAGTAAATTAGAAATTAGCAACTTAGAAAACCCAATGAATGAGCAATAAATTGATTTAATTCACACCCTCCCCCCCATAAAAATATAAGATAATAATAAATATTTAATGATAAACAAACAAAAGTTATCTTTAAAAATCTTTTAACTAGTTGAGATGGCAACACTGAGGAAGAGATAGATGGAGAGGAGGTTACTTTGGAGTTGTTGTTGTAGATCGGCAAGTGAAAATATGTACGAACTTGTGAAAAATTTTTTTTTTTTGTGCGATTCATTGTCTGAGAATAAATATTTAGATCTCACCATATTGTCAAAGACTTTATTTGATGTGATACCAGAAAATTGGCTAAACACAGTCGAAGTCTCTACCAGAAGATTGAGGTGATTTTGTAAATGTATTCAGTCCTACTTTGGTGCCCCCTCAATGCGAAATCAAGACAGTGTGAATTGTATGTTATAACATGATGTCATAGGCACTCGTCGCATGTCTTGACAGCCTGGTCACTTGTATGACCATAAAACACACCTTCCTTATGCAGGCCAGTGTTCATTGGAAGAACCACTAGAATGGTTAATGTGACACCACCCCAACCTCATAGAAATCAAGAACAAGACACAAAGAGAACAGGGCAGCACCCTTGGACTGGGCACATGATACAGCGATCATCACCCATCACCAAATGATTATGAGGAACAACCATTTTCTCTCCTTTACTTGCCCCTTCAGGGACAAAAGTTTTATAGTTATAAATTATATGATTACATCAATTTTTTTTTTTATATTTCCATATAATTATTATCAGTTGTAACTTATACTTATTACCTTACATACTTGTGAACGAATTAATACAAAACAATAATTATACTTCCATTAAAACTTTTGTAAATTCTTTAACAAAATTATAGATCAAATTGATGATTATAATCATCACTTGTTTTTCTCATAATTGTTATTTTTTCTCAATAAACTCTACTGTTTTTCATTGACTTTCACTATTTACAAAAAGTGAAAGAATAATTTATTTGGCACATTGGACTGATTTTAATCAAATCACACCAGTAGGGACTCACTAGCAAAGGCAAATATGAACAGAAATCATAAATTTACAGGTTTTTTAAAGGATTAAAGAGTAACTAGTTTCAGATCAAACAAGGTATAGAATGTCTTTATTTATCCGATGAAGAGTTTGGCTGAAGAAACAATAATACAAAAGAGTTTTTGAAGAAATGTGCAAAAAGTTAAAAGTTGTAAGAACTAATAATGAAGTAAAGGTATAAATTACAAGATATACGAAGATTGAAGGGGCAATAAGGACTGAAAATTAGGTACTGTGCAAATAAAAACTTAGTGATTCGATTAAACAGGATATATTAAAATATTGAAATTATCAGAAAAAACAAAAACAAACATACCTAATGGATCAGAAGGTGTCCCTTTGAATATAACTCTGTAATTTGAAATAAAGATGGCACCCTCGGCTGGAAATAAAGGTGGTATGCCAAGTGTTTGGTTATAAGTTTCTTCTCTCCCATCACATAATAAATGAACCCTGATACCCTCACACAAAACTTCTTCTCCAGAAATTAGTGTTGGTATTACCATCTTTGCCTAAAAAATTCAAATAAAATTGAATTATTTATCAGATGTAATAATATTGTGTATAATTAATATGTACAAGCTAATTGGTATATAAATAGTCTGGATTTTCTTTTTAGGAAGTTGATTATATTAATTTTTTTAATTGTTGAGGTGAAGAAAGCTTCCAATTAGAATATAAACAACTCTATATTTTGTACTTGTACGTTTCGGGATATTATCCCATATTCATGTACTATTGCATCTTCATATTTGTCATTTTTATTAATTTCTATTTTGAAATCTTGTTATATACATATAGTCTAAAAAATTTGTATAACCACATTATTTAAATGAATTAATTTTTCTTCACTTCAATAATTTAAAAAAGGTATATACACAAAACTTTACAGAAAAAATATTAAGTTTCCTTTAATATTTTTTAAGAGCAATGCACAGAACAATTATTAAGTATTAGTCCATATAAAAGAGGAAAAAACATAACTCATTGATTTCATTGATATTGCCACCAGAAACCACAGTATAATTACCAACCACACAAAAGTAAAACCTGTTTCAGAACTTGGTATCAATTTTACTCAACTCAAGTCAGCCTTTTGGCCAAATTCAAGATGCCAAGTTTTCAAAAGTTTGCAAGGCTTTCATGATGGAATTTTTATCTGAGATATCTGAGGCGCAATCTAAATTTAAATTATCACCAATCTCATTCATATAATGGGTTTCAGGAGTAACCACAATAAATTATAGGATTAGTGCTAACCCTTTCAATCAAGGATTTTGAACCCTACATAGGAATATATTACATTATATTACATCCTATAATAGAGTAAAATATGCTTAAAAGTAGTCTCAGTAAAATTTGCAGGGGTTAGGTATAATTTTAATGTATAAGAATGTCATTGTAGGAAGAAATTATAATAGCTCCTCATTGGATTTCAGCTCAGTTAGAAATAAACCTTTCTTCTAATCGAGAGCTCAAATTAATTTTCATTACAGTAAAATGTTATTGACACTGATATGCCTAATTAACATTAAATGATTTATTTACAAAAATACATTCAAGAAAAATTAAAAAAAAATTGCTTAAGTTTTAATGTATCTTACAAGAGATGATCTAAATGTCCTTCCCCACTTTTTTAAAGTAGAGGACTTGCATAGGAGTTTCAACACATCTAATTCATTATATTCTATCTATTATAATCACGAGTTATTTGAACATAAATTATACTATTTTTCAACTCGTCATAAATAATAATACTAAGTGGATTTAAGGAGGACCAAATATTTAAGGAGAATGTGTGTTAAGTAGTTACAATGGAAAGTGGATTATTGGGTATACAAACAAAATTAATGGTAGTTGGCAAATGTGGCGAGAAGTATCAATTAAATATTAAGAATCGAAACAACTATTGTCTGTATGACTCCCAAGCAACTATCAATCTATTTCTAAGGGACTAAAGTTCATATTTTTTCAAAACATCTTACAAGGTAATAAATCTCAAATAAGAAAACAATATTTCATCATGTAATGTGATAAAATAACAATAATTCCGTTTCATTTCATTTCTAATTTGTTTATATGCATCTTTTCTATTTCAGTTAATTTCTTTATTTTCTAATTCTTTACTACTGTTACATATTTAAAATAATGAGTGGCTATGTCAAATAAACAAAAAAAAACAAGGTTAGATGAAAGCCTCATCAGAATCTCAGATTCAGGCTGATGAAGAGACTGCATGGCCAGTGGTGAAGGAACAACTGAAGAAGGCATATGGCGGAGGAAGGTGGACTCCTGAAGAAGACATATTTTATATGTTCCTGGAGAAGAAGAAGTACATCCAGAGCAATGGGCAGTATGCAGCGGTTCTGTTGGGAAAATTCAATCTGATAACCGAGAAAATGAGGGAGACCCACAGAGCCGAGATAATGCAGTGGCGGATGAGTTTCCTGGACGCAATACTCAAGGTCCAGTTGGCCAAAGAAACAAGTGAGAAAGAAGGCCTGCTGCGCGAGCATACATTTGCTGAGTGCATATAGGAAATGATATATGTGAGCGCTAGGGATGAGGAGTTGAGGATGGATGTTGATGAGGGAAATTGGAATAGAGTGTCGTATGCACGCCCCAGGACCATAGGGACATGGAAGAGAAGAGAACAGAGAGGGCAGGAAAGAACAACGGAAAGGAGGGAGATAGAGGCATACCTCAAGAAAAAAGAACAAACCAGAACAAGGCTAGAAACCAAGGTAGGAGAGAAGATAGGAGGTACCATGTATATGGGAAAGTAGGACACCTAGTGGCTTAATGCCCCCTCACTAAATGCTTTGAGTGTGGGATTCAGGGGCATATAGCAAATCAGTGTCCATACATGTACCAGTGGAGAGAGTTCAGTCCAGGAGAACCAATGGAGGTAAACACTCAGAGGGTTTGCCACAGAAGAGTAGAACACAGACCACGTGAAACCTCTAGCGAAACTTCGGAGACATCAGAGGCGTTAAGGAGGGATATATGGAGGAAAAATGTTAAGGGTTCATGTAGTAGGAACGATGCCCCAGGAATACCAGGTAATTTTATAGGGGGTGAGGTGATCTATTAGGCAAAATTAGATCACAAATCATGAATAACATAGGTAAATGGAGGGTGAGAATAGGAGGTAAGAAATCTAATTGTCAGCTTCTGAGAAGGGAAGAGAAGGCAATTAAAAGCAAGTTGGTGCAATTAATAATGTAGAGGATTGGAGGAATATTATAACTGAGGAATAGGTGGATTTATTTTTTTGGAGGGGGATGTACTAGGAACAACAGAGCAGACAGTGTATGAGATCTCATTAAAACCAGAGTGTGTAACGTATGTCAAGAAGAGAAGGTACCCATATGCACTCTGTTATCACATTAGGGTAGAAATCGACAATTTGAAAAAACAGGGCATCATTGTCAATAGTACATTGCCTTACGGGCAGTGTGGAAAAAGAGCGCGTCAGGGGAAACTAGAGAAATATTAAGAGGTAATCAACTACCGTAAACTTAACAACAACACCGTAGATGAGAAATATCCTTTACGACTGGAAGATATTCTAGATAGATTGGGAGGGGCCACCATATTTAGCACACTTGATCTGCAGATCCAGATGTACCCCTAAGACCGTCATAAGACGGCATTTAAGTATGAGTGTGGGCACTACGAGTTCACCAGAATGCCTTTTAGTTTGAAGAAAGCGCCCATTACATTTCATCGACTGAAGGAGAAATTTTTAAGAGAGTTAGACAAGTCCATGTGCCAAGTATATATGGACGACCTCTTGATTTTCAGTAAAACCAAGAAGGAGCATGTAAATCACCTGTGTAGTGTGTTCGAACGTGTTAGGCATTTCGGGCTAAGGTAGTCGTCAGAGAAATCCATATTAGGACAGGGCCCAAATTAATTTCTTGGGGCACACCATTTGAAGACAAGGAGTAAAGGCCGACAAACAAAAGGTTGAAGCTATCCAGAGAATGACATCGCCGAAAGACATAAAAGGAATTCGGAGCCTGTTGGGAGTCCTCAATTACTACTGGCAGTTCGTACCTGCAGTTAGAATACATACAGACCACAAGCCACTTCAATGGATAGGGAAGTTGAAAGAGTCCTCAGCTAGGGTGACCCACTGGAAGGAGCTCCTTAGCCAATACAATATAGAGATTCAGTACAAACCGGATAAAAAAAATGTGATACGCATGCGATAACCATTAATGTGATAGAAGACAACCAGGGACAAACATCTAGAGATTTACGACAATTTTTACATGAGTGAACACCAGGCGAGGAAGAAACTCAGAGCAAGAACTTCGTGAAGTATTTCCCAAAGAGGAAAGCTCGAATGGTGACAAACCAACAGAGATGGAAGAAATCAAAGAAATAATCAATGAGAAATCACACAAGATCATCTGTGAGATCAGAACTTTTGGGCTAATGAAAATTGATTTTGCGAAATACGGGAGAAGCTCAGTCATCACTATTTGGTCGACACCTGGGGTTAAGAAAGATCAAATTTGTCTCACATTTAAGGACACGTCCAAACTAGGTCGCACATATCATTTAGTAATTGAACTATTCAGCAAGGTCACTATGGCCCATCAGATTAGATATAGATCAGCAGAGGCAGTGCTAGGCGTGCAACAAGTATGGTTTCAATTTTATGGGATGAATATCTTCGGATGGAGACCGCAAGTTCGATAACGCGAATATTTGGGAAGAAATGAAGGTGTTGGCGGTGGCATGGCATTTAAATACCCCCAGGACATCCTAACAGCAGGGGGGCATAAAGAGTCTTCACAGCACATTGAGCAATCATTTGTAAGTTTATCAACTCGATAAGGACCTGGAGCCGGACGAAACCACAGTGAGAGAGATGGCAGCCTATAACCACTCTATTCATACGGTCACAGAGTTCTCTCTGTGTGCTTCGGTGCCCAAGAGAGATTAGAGGAATACAGCGATTAATGGGGAGGATATTGTCACTAATGGGCTGGCACTAAAAAAGACAGGGGACAAGAGTCCAACACATTATAACGTAAAACACAAGAGTCCAAGATATTATGGGTGAAGTTGGAATCGGGACAATCGTCTATCGTTGAATGGGTTCCAACAGGGGCAATGAGTCAACATAGTAACCATAGAAAGTGTCAAGGAACCAAAGAAACGGAGAACCGTTCATATTGAGCAACTGAAACTCCCCTTACTGGAAGCTAAATAAGTATGCTGGAGTTTTCTCATCTCGCCATTTCTATTCCCACAAAAGAGACAAAGAATGGAATTTTATTAATGCTTTTTTAAAATATTTTTGAAGATATATATAATAAAAAAGGCAGCATTCTGATTATTTTTTTAAATCCAAGTTAAACTGTTGATAATATTTGACCAAAAGCTAAAAAAAACAGAATCCCTCAACTAAAAACTTCATTGAGGGTAATAAGAACATCGTGCTTTCTGATCTCAAAGTTATTATTTAAAAATGTGTACAGAACAAACCCTGTAACAGCCCTCACATTTGATCTGCTTTTAAGGATAAATCTTATAAACATCATCTTTTATTTATTTGGAACCCAAATATGCTCTTGTACCTAAGACGAAAGAAAGTGATATACGTGCCTACTGTAAAACTGATGTAGTGGCAAAAACTAGATAATTGATTTCACCATTAGATTGTTTAGATATCTAATCCAATGACCTATATTCCACAAAAACACGGTCATAGGTATGGCAGTCACTCTTACAATTTTAACATTTGGTTAAATTTTCAGCAAGGGTTTGACCAAAGTTTACACAGTGATTTTTTTAGCAATTTTTAATAGCATAAAAAAAAACTCATATGATAATCTCAAAATGGGTTTCAAATATAAGGTGGTACAAATGGTGTACACACTGTAATCAACCTTATTTTTATTTGAGGGTATTAGGTATTGTAAATGGTATAGTACAATTATATCTCTCAAAATTATTTTTTTATTTTGATTCTTAGCTCAAGGGTAACAATGGTTCATAATTATCTGTTTATGTACTCAAAA
Organism: Halyomorpha halys; assembly: GCF_000696795.3. Classification (NCBI taxonomy): domain Eukaryota; kingdom Metazoa; phylum Arthropoda; class Insecta; order Hemiptera; family Pentatomidae; genus Halyomorpha; species Halyomorpha halys. Next base: position 84,952 of record NW_027112337.1, on the reverse strand, counting down.
TCATTTGTCATAACCAACTTGTAGCAAATTAAAAACTCATTCATAAAAAAAAAAAAAAAAAATTGGTATATAATAAAAATATATATTGGGAACCTTTTGAATTGGAGGAAGCCTTTTTGACTCTCTATGAACTGCTTCTAATGTTTCAATATGCATATGAACCACTCCAGGAATCATTTGGTGAAGACATTTCACATGTTCACTAATTACACCTCCCTCAGTACTAACACGGTCAACAAAACGTGTAACGATCCTTATAATATCATTTGTTTCAGTGTTACTGCTTAAAAACCCTTCAGCTTCTTCAAATCCAGATTCCGAACCACCACTATCACCACTTTCAGCAACACTTGACCTGTAAAATAATACAAAATTGTTAACCAAAATTAAAAAAATAATCATCAAACAAAAGATGCTAACAATAAAAATAGAATAAATTAAAGTAAGCCACTGTTTTATTAAATAACCAACTAATTATTTAAAGTGACCCAGATTTATGAAAAGTAAAAGTTTTAAAATAATTGTCGCAGAAAAAAATTAAAATATATTGCTAATGATTAGTAAATATAACATAGGTGTAAGGGGTGCCCGTAACTCAGTTATGCCCTTTCTTACCAATTTGAGATTGCTGGTGGTGCCGGTTCAAATTCAGCCTACGACATTGACTTTTTTCATTGAGTGGCGGTCCCACAAAATGAAAAACTTGACCCCCAACCATGATTAGCAGTTATAGAACTCCAATAGGAGCCTCGGCCGGAAAATAAACAATAAATATTAAATAAACAATCATTCTTGATCTTGTATTTTCTACATATTTCAAAAATTATTTAATATTTCAATATTTTTCACATGGATTACTCAGCAAATTCTGTCTAATCCAGACTTCTGGTGATAAGGACAGGGTTTGGTCACATCTAGTTCAAATTATTGGTACTCTGCTGTAAACAGGGCGTTCTAAGAGGAAATCTGAGTAATTAAGAGTGGGATAGTTTATCAAAAATGTATTGAAGTGCCACCAACTTCATCTTTCAATTTTCTGTAAAGATGTGATTTTAAAAGCATTTTTCAAGAACACCAAGTTTTTTCCTTCAAAATTCAATTTTCTAAACTGCACATTTTTCAACTTTTGATGCCATTTTCAGAATCTTTGATCAATTTTGTATAAGATTGCAACCAGTTTGTAGGAAAATATTGCTTCCTTGAGCAATTACAGCAGCCATTAAGTTTTTTTTCTCATTGTTTTTGGTTTTCATACTTTTTCAAATATACTAACTAGAAAAACCATCTTATCACCCACCACAACTGTAAGTAGGCATGCCAGCAACTTCAAATCCCAGGGTAGAGATAAGCATTGGAAACATTGATCATATGTGTTAACAATCGACCACCAAAAGTCATGTCTACTTTGAGTTCTGACAATATCTTCAATAGTTTTCTTTTAATATAAATATTTTAAAAAATAATGAGGCAAACACATCTGTATCTGAAAATATAACTTATACACACAAAACTAATAACTTATTTGTATTTTGTAATTTTAGCTTTGAAGAAGGGAATAAAATCCTTAACAATGGCTGAAATCTTTTTATTTATGGAAGTCTATTTTGCCTCTTTTTCTAAAACTGTACACAAAACATGCAACTATAAAGAGTTCCAATAAAAAAAATCTAGTATTAAATGTAAAGAATTAAGATAGTAAAATTTACAGATTCATAGGGTTTATTGTGTCTCCTTTTTTTTTCAAGACTGATATTATTAAACACCATACAGTCATTATTGATATGATAGATGAATATGTACTATAATTTATTGGTATGTCAGACAAATATGTAAGAAGGTGTTATGGTTGTAATGGATAAATTAAACACTGGCGATATATACATAGATAAGTGGGTGATGCACAGTAGGGGAGCCGTGAGGGTGGGGGAGATAGTGTGGCAGTGACTGGCTGGAGGCCAAGAAAAACAGATGTGGACTACAACTTTCTGCAGTGTGTTCTGGATTATGCGAGTCGGCAGGGGTCATCTTCATACTTCTGAGGAAGGTGAGATGGTAGCCGAAAAGGAGATATCAGACAGTCCAGTGTTCTGGCAGGAGTACACCCAAGGCCTATGTGGGGTACGAACTAAACCTTTTTTTTTTATTTTATAATTTTCATTTCATGTTCCTTTTTTTTTTTTGTATGTGTAAGAGTGAAATTTAGTTAATCAGGTTAAGCTAGGGCATTTAAGTTAAGGTAAAATCAACCTATATGTTTTGCTTGTTTTATTGTTTTGTATTTTTAATTGATAAGATATTCTTCTTTTTTTTTCCTTTTCCATTTTGTATACATATATTTCTTTTTTTTTCTTGGAGAAGTTTGTCGGGGGGTGCGGTCAGCAATGAACAACATAAATAAACAAAACCATATTTATTTATTTTATGCCGACGTTTCGACCTGAGTTTCAGGTCTTCATCAGGGGTTGTGGCGTAGAGTGCAGGTTGGTAACTGCTGGGTACTATATATTATATTTCTTTTTATTATTAAACTTGTGTTCATACGATTCAGCTGTTCTTTCTTATGCGTATACACGGCTTTCTACTTGTTAGTTTACTTATTATTTTTTTGTGTTGTTCACTTAATATTGTGATAATTTCACAGGTGGGTTAGGTATTATCCCTAGATTTGTTGTTTATCTACGTATAAAGGTATTTGCCAGCAGTCATAGTTCGATAATTGTTTATACAGGGGTATACTGTAGTTATGTTGTGGGCATATTGGGGTCATTATTTCGGGGTTTTCATTATTTCCAAGGAAAAATAATGTGGTGCAAAAGGAGCGATTTATATTTTTTTCCCTTTCGCAACTATATCTTTTGCTCTAACTCACCCCTACTCCGCTGAGCGGGGGCAAATAAACGATAAATATAAACTAAAGTTAAATCAAAATTTGTGGTTATATAAGTTATTGCCTTCAACTGTTCATTGTCATTTCTTTATATTATATGCATAGCATTGTTTCACTAAGTGTTAGAGCATAAATAGTTTAATTTAGATGAAGTAACTTCCAGACCCTTTGAACCGATGATGTGATAGCTAAAGGATCATTACTGACCTTTCTAAAAGAGTGATTTGAACTTTAGGCATTTGTAAACTTAATGTTATCAGGAATCCAATTAATATCTAATAGAGAATTAGTCAAAGTTGTAGTTTTTAATTGCATGATAGCAGTAATCTATAGAAGCAACTGGAAAGTGTGGCAGTTTATGATTTTTTTATGAAATAGAAAAAATATAATAACATTAGAACCTGATACAAAGTAAAAAATATTGAAATTTGTATACCTGTTAGTTGCATTTGAGTGAGAATGTTGATCCCATGATTGAAGCTTTGTTTGCCGACTGACCACATCAACAGGAACTATTAAGTACACCATCCGATTTGCAAAATGAATAACTTGACTATACACAGTAGACTCTTCACTAGCAGCTAATTCATGTTGTTTTTCTGAGGGGCATTAATTATTTAAAAATTTAATCAAATAAAATAGTTGTCAGACCACCTACTATAAATAAAACTTGGAAAAAAATAGAACAAAGTAAAATTATGAAAGGAATACATGCTAGACAAATTGATATATTAATGAACAAATATCAAATAAAAGTAATACAAGAACAAGTGATAACATAAACATGAAATATTAAAAAAAAAAATCTTTGTTCAAGGAAAAATAATTAAAAATATAATTGAGATAAAAACTGGGATAGTTTAATTTCTATAGATTTTAGAGTAAGGTGTCCTACAGTAACTGGATCTATAAATGCAATAAGGAACCAACCAACATTAAGTAAAATTGTAATAAATAAGCAAGTTTTACAATTTTTTAAGAATTAAAAAAATAATCAATCTGATCAATTTGGAAAAAAAAAATGTTGGTTGGTTCCATGTTGAGTGGGTGGGTTTTATTGTTCTTAGTATTTTTTTCCCAATAAACTTCTGTCACTTTATTTCATGACTTTATTTTTTATTTCCAGCGTATCTGCATGCTGTTATTGAGAAATTTTAACAGATGGAAAACTTTTATTACTTATTTTCCCTTTTAAAATATCTAATGAATATCACCCTTAAGAAGGGTTGGAAGAAACTGAAGAAAAATTATTACAGAATAATGAAACATATTTGTTAAAGCAGTTTTCTAGTAAATGCATAAAATTTTCACTTATGACAGATATGATTCTTTCCAGGAAAGCTATTATACAATTGTATTTATGTCTGTCATTCACACTATACTATCGAGCCTTTTTACTAATTTTTTCTATTCATTCAATCACTTTATTTTTCAATTAAGTTAATTTTTATACAGTTTTACAACTTAAGCAATGATAGCAGAAAAATTAAAATCCACATATACAGAATGCTACAAGTTAGTATAGACTCAGCCTTCACAAAAAAGCAGGCCAACAAAAGGGGGAGGTAGAGCTAGAGTAGGTAGCTGGGGTCCGGCCCACCAGATTTTATTTTTATAAAAATATAGATACTTGTATAGATAAGATATTATAGATCTTAGATTTGTCTGTTTGCTTTGATATATAATAACCTTGTGATATAATTAAAGTCTTTGCTATATGTGCCGATATCTGATATCTGTTCCGAGTAGGATATCTGTCAACACAGGGACACTTTTCGCAGCTGGTTAATGGATACATGTAGAAGGGACCCTTCCCAGAAAATCTATAAAAACAGGTATCGCCTGCTGGCTTTGTCGGTAGGCAGGTCAATTATAGTTTGTACACAACATTTGTAGCCTCTTGTAACGTATTCTTCTTTGGAGTAGCTAATGATAGCCAATAGGAAATAAGATGCAGAAAAGGTAACGCCTCTATGAATGATAGGGGGATCTGATCAGAAGTAAAAAGACTGAGCGAAGGGAGCTAGAGGGCTCTTCAGAAATGGAACTTCACATCTAAGATGACACCCACAGCTACGACAACACCCACGGCGAAGACACACCATGACATGCATCATCCCAATTGATATGACCTATTTAAATATAATAGGTAATAATCTATAATGTAATCAATATGTTATAGCAAACCATATTTATCTGGATCATTCAATTATTTTATAATTTCATTTTATCACACTGAAATATAAATAAATACTTTGTTCCTTGATATATTTTATATACTATTATATTACCAAATACCACCCCTTATTATATTATATATTTTCAATAGTGACAATATTTTATAAATATAAAGATATTTGATTAGTAAACTGGTAAACACAAAAAGCCTTTAAGGAGGAATTCAATAATAATAATAGTTTTGCAGGACTCTATCTTAATTAATTAATTTATTTTTGGATAATTGCCTTCAGTGATTATCCTAGCATTCCAAACGACAGTATAAATAGCAGCTGACTATACAAAAACACTAATGAAGACTTACAAAGTGAATCAATTTTTTTTTTTAAATAATTTTTTTTACTAACACTTGGACCATTTTTCTTCAATTCTATATAGATAAATAATAAACTTCTATTTTTTCCTTTTAAGTTAAAATATAATCTTACCAATACTCAATGCAGGATATATGTGCATTTGCTCTGCTGCTATTTCCAAAGCAGATGGTTCCTGACCACGGCCTTTCCACATTGAGTCCTAAAAAATTAAAAAAAAAAATTATATAAATGCAACTTCCTCAACTTTTTAGAAAGATGTATTTTTGCTTTTTCAAAGATATTTTATCCCCTATAAAATTCATACAGCAGGGCAATGCTGATAAACACAAAAATTAACAGCCACACATATAAGTAGAATAATTAAAAAATATATTTTTATTATTTTTTGTACTGTATTAAATCAATTATATTTTTATAGCCACTTCTTTTCAAACAACTATTTTATTATTTTTACAAAAAACATAAGTTATTCATTGTAGAAGACATGGTCATGATCCTCCTCATGTTCAGCTGGTAGAAAGGAGTGATATAAGAATTTTTTTTATTTTCTAATACTTCTTTTGTAAATAATAGATTTTTTCCCAAAATTTTCACAATACATTACACATAGAATAGCAGAAATTTTATAATGTATACTAACCACAATACTTTGGTAAATGGTTATAGACTAAGTTTCATAGTTTTCCCATGGACATCAGAAAAGTAAACTGGTTAAATTGTTATCTTTTTCTGTTCCTTGGCACAAGTTTCTAAACTTACCAGTGCTGTTTAAAACAATACACAAGCATAATGCCTGACAAAACAAGAGTCAGGCAGAAAATAGAGAAGGAAGAGATCAATCTTTTATTAACCTCGTAATCATTGAGAATAAACTATCTAGGATTCTGAACACTCAGTTCTATGGGGAAGGGGGCTACAGTACACCATAGTAACCATTATGAATAAAGTAAAATAACAGAAAATCAGAAAGAAAAAGAAACATCCCCCAGATGTTAGTGAGAGAAATATAAGAAAAAAACATATATAGAGGCAGTCCCCATTTTACATTGCCTCGTTTTAAATAATTTCAAAGTTACATTGTTAACTAATTATTACCAGCATCTTTGACAAAAATGATATTTTTTTTTTATCAAACTAAGCCATTAAAAAAATTGGAATGAAAAATGTAGTTCTTGAAATTGAGTCCACATTATATAAAAGATTTGATAGATAAACTAAAGGTTACAGAATACGGCTAAATGTATGTATACACATTTTTGATGAACAGGCATTGACTTAAGCCCGATTCAACTTGAGTCATTGTCTCAGGAACGAAACCTAAAATAAGAACGAGGACTCCCTATTCAGCTCAAGAAAAAATAAAAATAAAACCAAACCCAACCAATTTTCATAAATTAATAAAGAACAAAAATAAATAAATAAAAAAGTAACTAAATAAAAATATGTGATAACTAAATGAAACAATTATAATTACTTGAATATATAATGCTTTAATTTCTTTTTGAACATCTTGATAGAAAGCTCCTTCCCAAAACTGTTGATTTTGCCAAACTGTATGCTCCTGGGCAGAAATAAAAATAATTTAAAATACACACATATATATATATATATTAATGAATTGATTTACTTTTGGGTTAACCAACAAAAAAAATCAATATATAACTTCACCAGTGTTCAGAGGTCACCAGTACAGTAAATGAATTACATATACAAATAGTTATTACATATAAAAAGAGAATAATAAATCAAAATGTATTTATATAAATTAATAATACACAATACAGCTAAACTTGATATGCATATATAAATGACCATTCAGTGGGTACTGCCAGAATTATTTGTACTAAGATAATTCAGCTTGGGCATGTATCAGGTTCCTTAAAAAAAAATATAGCAATCCTCCATTGCCATTCCATTTAAGGTTGGGTAAGACTTTAACAGATCCAAAATATATATGCTTGAAACGACACTAAGAGTGATTGCATATTTTCCCAAAAGTCTCAATTGGGCAATAATTTTTAGGTAAGCTATGAGGCAGCTGATCAATAGGTTGTTCTGGGGAACATCCGGTTTAATGAAAATCCTACCTTACCATGGGTTATAGGTTGATTACCGTAATTATGAGAGATTTTTACACTTGAAGAATTCCTGCATCCTTTCAATATCACCCTCTTTTGATTTTAATACTGATTGGATCATCAAATAATATCAAGACAAACATAACAAAGCCCTCCAGAAGTTTCCTCCATAGTGTTATTCAATTATACAGCAAACTCAACCGGTTATTACCATTCAGTTGCAGCAACTTTAAAAAAAATTGTTTGGCAAAGTGAGTACAATACATATTGAGTATTTTTATTAACCTGGACAACGATTGCTGTAAAACATGATATCCCAAAGGAATGGATGCAACTTCTAATCTTATCATAAAATGTGGGGTATTCCATTGTAAAAACAGTAGTTGCTTATAGTATATGGCTTGTATATTGTATCTGGAGTAAAACAATTTTGTTTTTCAGATATTTACTGCTAAAGAGTTTGATATATAGTATCTATTAAAAATATTTAGTTTTGATTACACATCAGTCCCAGCGTCCCCAATCAAGACTAGATCATCCACATAAATAATTTTATTGGATCATAATTTAATTGTATGAAGATATTCTCTTCCTATGCATCCCATTTCTCTGATAAAAAAACAGCATCGATATCTGCAATAAATGGAGAGAATAGGAGCTTAATATATCGCCCTGGAGAAAACTCTCAGTGACTGCTATTGGATTACTCAAATAATTTTACATTTTTCCTGTATGGTTGTATTATTGTAGATTGTGGATGGACACTGATGCTACAGTGCATACCTAGTTGACTTAATATATGTTTAAAGGAAGAAGCCAATAAACTGGGTAAGTCAGGAAAGCATTAATCAACAGAGCAGTCAGTAGAAGGAACGATTAATACCTTTGAGAAGGTACCTAGTAAGTGACTTTGGTCACTGACAATTCCATCAACCTCAGCCCTTAGCATTCAATGAAATGGAATGAAAAAATAATTTTATTCTGGGACATATGTCCCCTAATAATAAATACATACATGGTTCATATACATCATATTAATATTTTTATCTGGCAAGCATTTACAAATTTTCAGATAGTAGAATGAAATTACATTGGTATATTGGCTTTACTACAGTTTATAATGTTAATGAATATATGCCTATTTATTTGATTTCAATGATGTGGAGGTTTGGTTATACAATAAGTGGAGGAATAGGTGTTGTTTAAAGGAAAGAATGGATGAGGATTGACGAATGGAGATGGAAAGAGAATTCCAGAAGGAGGCTGCACGTACGATGAAGGATTTGCTAAAGAAGATGGTTCTATAGGAAGGCATATATAAATTAATTGGTTGGGATCTGGTGTTTAATGAGTGGATGGATGAACGAAGAGTGAGGAGATATAGGATATAGCTAGGTTTTTTGATTTTAAGAACTTGGCATAGGAAAACACCAAGGAGGTATTGCCTTCGGGAGGTTGGATAGAGCCACTTCAACTCGGTATACCAGCAGGAGACTTGAAAGCGCCTAGGGAACCCAAAGATATATCTTACAAAGCAATTCATGAGTCTCTTCAGTCTCAATGCTAGTCCTGCAGATAGCCCTCCATACACCAAGGATCTGTAGTCGAAGTGAGGGAAGACAAGAGACGATACTAGGAGCTGACGGGTGTTCTGAGGAATGGAATTACGGAATCTTAGAAATTGTTTGAGTATAGTTATGGATTAGCATGTGATTTTTCTGCCCTGGCATGAACGCCGATGTCTCAAGATGGGCTCAGTGTTGTATTGCCTGTCAGACATCGAAAGTGATCCGTCACACAGTAACCCCTCCGGATACCTTCGCTCCCAGCTCCAGGTTTGAACACATTCACATGGACCTCATCGGACCATTACCAAACTCCGACGGATTGCGGTACTTTCTGACGATCATTGACCGATTCACCTGTTGGCCTGAGGTGTGCCCTATGGAGGAAATACCAAGGTAGCATCAGCGATTGTGGGTACATGGATCTCCCTCTATGGTACGCCAGCAAGGATAACCACTGACCAAGGGCGCCAGTTCGAGTCAGATCTTTTCATAAATCTGACTCGTATATTAGGTATACAGCATCAGAGGACTACAGCATACCATCCTCAGTCCAACGGCGTGGAACGGTGGCACAGGACCCTCAAGGCATCCCTCATGTCTACACTGAACGCATCGGGATGGACAAGTACGTTACCAACAGTTCTTTTAGGCCTCCGATCAGCAGTGAGAGAGGACGTGGGTGCCAGCGCAGCGGAAATGGTATTTGGGCAGCCTTTACGCCTGCCTGGAGAGTTCTTTGAGGCATCAGGACGTCGGGAAGACTCCGAATCGACGCTGAACACCCTGCGGGAGGCCATGAAGAATCTCCGCTCGGCGCCATCCCGCACTTTTGTGATTTGACTTTTGTGCATCGAGACTTAAAGGACTGCACCCACGTATTTCTAAGGGACGACTCCGTTAGGGTACCGCTCACTCCACCATACTCTGGACCCTACAAAGTAATCTCACAGAAGGAAAAAACATTTCAGATCCAGCTACCATCAGGTCCAAAAACGATTTCGATGGATCGACTGAAAGTTGCACATCTTCTTTCCGGCGCAAACACAACGCAGGTAGAAAGAAACGCCAACGCGGCTCAGTCCAGTCCTACGCCCGCTGCAGGATCTGCTAACTCTTCTAATGACCTCGACGCAGAACAGCATCAACCAAAACCAGTGTATCACACCCGCTCTGGACGTGCAGTAAAGCCGACTGTTAGGTTCTGCGCCAACGTCATTGGGGGGGGAGTGATGTGGTGGCAAGATTAACGTCTTAAGTGGCAATAGTTGACATTTGCAAAGAGAGTGTTTGAAATGGGTTTGCCATTGTCGAAATTATTATCAACATTTTTATTTCTTTACTATATTTCTTTTAAATCTATTTTTAATTATAATTCATTTAAAGTTTCATTATTAATTTTATTATTAAAGTTTACATTTGTTTTAGTGGCAAACCCATTTGAAACCTCTCGCCATATGATCAATTACAATTAATTATGGAGAACTTGTGTGTTGTTATCTAAAAAAACTGAACGTTTATGTATATAATAATTGCGATTGTGTTTTTTTAATTTTCAAGTGTGAACGTTGTTTTTTTACGATAATAAAGACCTAAAGATTCATCTTTATTATTATATAATAGAAACACGCATTAAAATATCTTTTAGATCGTCAGTGATTTTCCCAATTTCTTTGAGAATAGCCATTATATTGTAATAATTTAATTATTATTTAAAATAAAATAATTTGAAATTTTATATTTTTTAACTTAAATTCTGATATCTAAAAGAGATAGCTTGGGTTGAAATTTAAAAACTTTAATACTAAATAGATAATAGAATTTTATTTAAGTTTTATAATATAAAAGACTCTTAATCTCAGGGTGTGTTGCTAGGCAATCAGAAACAGACACTTACAATAATTACACTTAATTAAGTTAATATCTCTTTTACAAATGTATTTAAATTTAGGTATAACAAAACTAACCAATTTCACAATCTTCTTTTGATGGTTCTTGCTATCTTCTTTTTTCTAATGTTATGTCCTATCGTCAAAAATGGCTTCCAGTCCTTCCAAAAAGCTATGTCTCTCTCACAACAATGGCTTCCAAACTTTCCCGTTTCCAGCCGACGGACGTCCTCTCACCAGGCAATCCAAACTAAGAGTCCTCTATTCTTCTTGGTTGTCTTCCTTTTTCAAACTGTCCACTCTTGCTGGACAGAAATTGATGAGGACCTCCTCATCCTGGAAACATCATTTTCCTTCGCTTCCAAACAACGAAATGAATCTCCAAAACCAAAAAACCTGCCTCGATGTTACATGTTAACATCGATTGTCGCACAACAGTTAGGGATTTTTGCAAATGATTTACTTTCTGAATATTATTCTTTAGCACTATTTCTTGACTTCTATATTTTCTTAAATTTACTGTATTTTCAATTATGATGGGAAGAGTTAAAATAGTTTTTATGATATTTTAATACGCTCAACATGGCCTTGATTCAACGGACTTGTTGACTGCTTGGTTTTGTTTTGAATCACAAATTTATTATGGACAATGAAAATTGGTTAGCTTACTTTTTGGATAAACAAAACAAATGAACAATATTAAAATGATACATAAAATAAAACATATCAAAAACCCTTTATACATCAAAATATACTATTTACTCAAAAAGAGCATATTACAATATTTTCCTCCATGCTTCTGCTGGGTACGGCACTATATTGCCTAGCCCCTGACTTGGCCAAACTCTGACATGAGAGACAGTTCCAGTTTTGTTTTTTATGTTGCGAGATTTCACTGTCTGGAATGTTACAGCATTGCATTTATTGTGAAGTAAAATTTTACAGAAGTTGCAGGCTAGTGCTAACTTGTCCTCTCTGATGACAACCTGTTTACAGACCGGGCATACCGCGATCTTAGTTTTCGTACTGGTATTTGTGGGAACTATTATATAAATGAGAAACCTGTAGGGGGGGGGTCGGTGGTGGGGTGATGCTGCTGTAGTGGGGCAGTCAACAGTCTTTAATCCCTTAGTTTACCTTAATGTTTACTGCCTTAATCCCTGGCCTCTATGTCTGTATCATAAAGTTCCAACTGTTTTTCTATTAAAATAACAATTTTATTTCATCAAAAAACAGCAGAAAGATTATCTTAAGTTCACAGAAACACTTTTTTGTTGTTCAGTACATTGCCAAATATAACAACCAAGGGTAGGCATTAGTTAGTAGTAATAGTACTGTAGTAGTAAAATTATGAATGAAATGAACTTAATTATGAAATTATTTGTGGAAGCAGTGATTGTAAAGTCATAACTAATAAACTATGTGATAAAAAATATAGCATATAAAATAAAACAGTTTAAAAAACTAGATGTGTCATTTAATATTTTCATTAACAAAAGAAAAAACAAGGCAAACCTGAATGCACGTATAGGCAAACTGAATAACTCCAGTACAAAGTTTCCTACAAAATGCTGTGGCCAAGGGTAGTAATGCTGCAGCAACACCAAATTCATCTAAAGGTGAAACATCCTGAAATAATAAATAAAATGTACATGAAATTATATTATAAACACACACACACACGCACACGCACACGCACGCACGCACGCACGGACACACACACACACACCCGTGTGGAGTAGCTAGTCTCCCATCGGGCGCCTCCCCAGGTGGCGAATAGGGGGATTCTCACCAGATATGGCGGGAACCGGGGAAATAAAATACCCGGGGTGGACCAAAACTAGATTCAAATCCAGGCGCGACGGTTCCTAGAATAGGCGGGGTACTGGTCAGCGTCTGTTCCTCAGGTTAGAGGCGGCTGTTTCAAAACCTGGCAGGAGGTATAAAATGCGAAAATACTATGAAAAGTATGGAAGATGGAGGTAACTGTGCTACGGTGCAGGGGCACGGAACCCCAGTACCGGCGCCGATTGGGAATGCGAAAGCGGGTTCCCCGGCGTCGTCATCATACGACCGCAGTGCTGCAATGGTGGGAGACTTGGCCATTGTAGCATCTAATGCCACAAGACTTACCACAGCACAGGTGATGCAAAATCTTGGGAGCAAGATTAAACAGCTTCTCTCCTTCATCCGCACCAAGAACAATGTGCATGGCAAGATAAGGAGTTTTGCATGCGAAATCCAACTGTATTTTGAAAAGTTGGAAACAGCTGCACTCCCTATCGAAACTGCAGACGGCCACACCCAAACGAAGGAGGTAAGTCCACCAAGGAAGAATGCTGTTAAATCAGAAGGAACAGTAACCACACCTTCTTTAACTAGCGATAAAAGGAAGAACATTGCAAACAAGAAGAAAATTGCTCAACCCAATGCACCAGTGGTGCATCATAATGCAGATCACCCTCAGAGATCTTATACAGTTCAGCGTGGAGAACACCAGGAGGAGCTATGGCAAGAAGTGCGAAAGAGATCTAGGAAGAAACCTCGCCCTAAGCCACCGAGGCCTGCCGCAGTCATAATAAAAATACCAGAGAGCCAGTCCTACTCAGATGTCCTACGAAAGGTGAGGGAAGATCCGGCGATGGTCGAGATGGCTTCATCAATTACAAAGGTCCGGAAAATTAATAAAGGAGACCTTTTACTCCAATTGGACAGGAATAAAGAGCAATCTCTTGCTTCACTAAAGAGTTCAATGGAGGGTGTGATTGGCGAAGGGGCAGAAGTGCGGACATGGACGGAGGAGTCCCTTTTCGAGCTGCGAGATTTGGACGATCTCACCACTAAAGAGGAGGTTGCGGAGGCCTTAAAACCTCTCCTGGATGAAGAGTCAATGCCCATCACAGCGGTAAAGTCCATCCGGAAAGCCTATGGCGGTACGCAAACGGCGGTTATTTCACTTCCAGTTCTGCAGGCAAGGAAGATCATAGCTCATGGAAAGGTCCGAGTAGGACTGGTTGTAAGCCGAATACGAGAAAAACTCAAAGTTCTAAAGTGTTTCCGTTGCTGGGAGTACGGACACATAGCCCGGAATTGTGTTGGAAAGGATAGGACCTGCCTATGTCGAAACTGTAGGTAAAGCAGGTCACAAAGCTAGTGATTGTAACCAGAAACCTCAATGCGCATTATGTGCGGGAAAAGAAGATGCCGACCACTCTAGTGGAAGTAGTAAGTGTCCAGCTTTCCGTACAGCACTGAAAACCATGACGCAAATCCAACAACATCGCAGATGAGAATACTTCAACTGAATCTGAACCATTGTGAAGCTGCACAAGATCTCCTTTACCAAACAGTACGGGAACAGCACATCGACGTCGCTATACTCTGCGAACAATATAAAAACCTAGATGGAAACTCGTGGGTATCCGATGTGAGTGGTAAAGCTGCTGTGTGGGCCTGTAATTCCCAAGCTATTCAGGAAGTGAATACTACATTGCACTCCGGCTTTGTATGGGTGAAGATCAATGACATGTACATCTTTAGCTGCTACGCCTATCCCAGCATCACAATAGAAGACTTTGCGAATTTGTTGGATCGCATTGTCTTAGAGGCTAGTTGCCATAAGCCAGCTATCATAGCAGGTGATTTCAACGCATGGGCAACTGAATGGGGAAGTAGGTTAACAAATCGACGTGGTGAAGTTCTCCTCGAAGCTTTCGCACAAATGAGTGATATGCTCCTAATGAACATTGGAACCAACCCGACGTTCACAAGAGCTGGAAGATCATCCATCATCGATTTGACGTTTGTGAGTGGTCGCCTGCACCGGATCGGAACTTGGAAGGTTTGTGGACTTTATACAAATAGTGACCACCAGGCTATATTGATCACACTGGATACGCCTACAAGAAAGAACAGTTCTCGATCGAGAACCAACAGCTGGAACACGAAGATATTCGATGGTGCCGCATTCACTTTAATGCTAGAGGACGAGTGTGAATTAAGAGGGTCAGTAGAGGAAAAGGCGCGTACACTAACCTCTTTTATATCTGGAGCTAGTGATGCAGCTATGACCCGTTCAAGGCCTAGAAAACATTCCTCAGTGTACTGGTGGACGGATACTATTGACGATCTTCGCCAGTGTTGCAACCAAGCAAGAAGACATTACCAGCGAGCGAGACGTCTACCGGAGTTTTCAGTGCTTCAAGAAGAGTTCAAGAGTGCTAGAAGAAACCTCCGACAAGCCATTAAAGAAAGCAAACGACAGTGCTGGAGAGAACTCTGTGATGTGGTTGATGCAGACACATGGGGTAGACCTTACAAAATAGCACTTAAGAAACTTTGTAAAGGCACGATGCAGCTCCCCATGAGATCGAATGTTGTAGACAGTATTGTCAGAACACTATTCCCTGAACAGGCGAATAGTATTAAAGGTATTGACAATACATATATAACGGATTTTCCATAAATCACGCAGGAAGAGATAGAGGACATCGCCTCGGACCTAAAACATGGCAAGGCACCAGGATTGGATGGAATTCCTGAATTCTATAGCTCTGAAGGTGGCTCTAAGGAAACAACCGGATCTTTTCATCGATCTCTTCAATTCGTGCATTCGTGAAGGCTCAATTCCGAAACCTTGGAAGAGACAGCGCCTCGTACTCATTCCAAAGAGTAAGGGAAGACTGGAGGACCCGTCAACCTATCGTCCAATTTGCTTATTGGATACCATGGGTAAGGCATTCGAGAAGATCCTTTCCCTCAGACTACAAGAGTTCACGGAGGGAGTTAAAGGCCTCTCGCGAGCTCAATTCGGATTTCGTAAAGCGCGATCCACGATAGATGCTGTTGGATTGGTAGTCGAGATGGCCCGTACAGCAATTGCAGGAGCAAGGTGGAGGAGAGGTGCTAAGTGTTATGCAGCAATCATCACGCTAGACGTTAAGAATGCCTTTAACACTGCAAGATGGACCTGTATAATAGATGCCCTACGGACTATGGCGGTGCCAGCCTATCTTATGAGAATTCTCACTGACTACTTTAAAGATAGAGTTTTGTTTTATTCTTCAGACATTGGCCAAAGGAGATACAAGGTGACTGGAGGTGTCCCACAGGGCTCGGTATTAGGGCCTCTTCTGTGGAACGTCATGTACGACGCAATCTTTAAACTGACATTGCCGGAGGGAGCCACAGTTGTTGGATTCGCAGATGACGTTGCAGTTGTAGTAGCCGCGAAGTACTTGGAAGAAGTTACCCTCATCGCTAACCAGGCTGTTGCTACGGTCCGAGGTTGGCTGTCTTCGGTAGGCCTACAACTTGCAGATCACAAGACCGAAGTTCTCCTAGTAACTAGCAGGAAGCAGACTGAGTCTATCACTGTAACAGTGGGTAGGCACGAAATTCGTTCCCAGTCTTGCTTAAAGTACCTAGGAGTCATGATCGATGCACGTCTCCGCTTTAATGTTCACACGGAGTATATAAGCACCAAATCTGCTAAAGTTGCATCCCTACTGTCACGTCTCATGCCAAACGTCGGAGGTCCCAAAGAAAGTAGGCGAAGGCTTCTGGCTACTGTTGTCACCTCCATTATGTTATATGCAGCCCCGATTTGGAAACAAGCGATGGCTACCATATCATACAGGAGACAGATAGTTTCAGTGTACCGCAGAGTTTGTTTAAGGACAGTTAGCGCTTTTCGAACTGTTTCCTACGAAGCGGTGTGTGTGATAGCCCGAATGCCACCTGTGGAACTTCTTGTTGGAGAAAGAAGCAGGCACTATGGACGACGCTTGCACTTATCAAGAGAAGAAGAGCGAAAAATAACGATCGACCAGTGGCAGCAGCGTTGGGAGGCTGCAGATTCCGGGAGGTGGACTCACAGGTTAATACCCGATGTGGCCAAGTGGTATGGTCGCCAGCATGGTGAGGTGGATTTCTACATAACCCAATTGATGACCGGACATGGATGCTTCAGAGCCTACCAGTACCGCTTCAAACTGGATAACACCGCAGAATGCCCTGGATGCCAGACTGTCGAGGAAACCGCAGAGCACGTGTTCTTCACTTGCACTCGCTTTGCAGTAGAAAGAAGTGAATTGGAGAGAGAGTGTGGAGGACGCATCACTCCAGAAAAAGTGGTGAGCTTATATGCTCCTGTCAGACCAGCATTGGAATGCAGTGAAGAGATTCACCACAGTCGTTCTCAAGAGGTTGAGAGAGGAAGAGAGGGCTAGAGACGTAACTAGCATGGAAACGTAAAAACCATGCAAAGAATGCGAGGCGGCACTCAGCCATTTCCCTCCATGAAGTAATGCCTAGCGGCGGTCCCATGGAGAGGAATGAACAGGTGTAGGGCGGTGGTTTTAGTGGGTAAAAATCCCACACACGGATAGGTACGGGCCTATCCGTGTCTTTTGAAGATTTCCACCGACCCTCGTAAAAAAAAAACAAAAAAAAAACACACACACACACACACACACAAATATATATATATATAAAACCTGAATGAAACCGAAGATAAATAAAATTTATCTTAGATAACAGATAATGGATTTAGAGTAAAAATATCAATTATTTCAGATGTCGAATTAACATAACAGCATCATCCATTATTCAAAAATAACAAGTAATTTAAATTTATCTGTCATCTTTTATCTTAGATAATTAGCTGAATAAAAATTACTCAACATATAAAAATAATTTGAACAAAAAAATCAACTGATTTATAGATTAATATTTATTTTGATCATTTGTAATGATTGCTGATGGTCTGTTTTGAGCAGAGGAGGGACGCTGTACAATAGGCCCTCTGTGTCCGCATGCTTCTTAGCCGGAAAAAAAAAAAAAAAAAAAAAAAAAAAAATGATTGCTGATACATTTAACCACAAAACATGAAGTAACTAAAAAATTCAACGTTTTGTAAACACTGCAATAGATTTATTTTTGATTGCCTAGTTTGGACAAGTTCTGGATACATTTATGAATTCATTACATAACACAATATTACATAAATATATTTTAAGCAATTGTTTTAAGTAATAATCCAGTATTTTCTATTCTTTTTTGTATTTTCATAATTCTATATTACTTAAATTAGGCATTCGAAATGGACATGTAATAAATCAAAAATAACTTTGAATAATAGATGATCTGTTGATGAATGAAACTGTTTGTTGGATAATGAATGAAAGATACATAACAAATTATACAATTAATGCCTAGCTCTAAATGCAAAATTTTCATATGTTACTATCTGCAAACTTATACAGTCATTAATGCCAATAAAACTTGAATAATATTTTAGAGAAGATAACACCAAGACCCAGAATGAGGATAGAATGAATCTAACAGATGATATTGAAAAAAATTAGAATGATTACAGGTAGTTCCTCTCACAGACCTCTAATTAATAATGAAAATCATACTTAAAAAAAAAAAGATAATAATCTTATATAATATCTTTATCATTATTCATCAGTAAGATTTCAAACATAAATGTTACAGTTAACTTTTTAACTTATGTAATTTAACAGATTGAATGACATATTTATAAATAATAGATGTTTTGAATATTACAAAGTTCAAATAATAAAACAAAAGTAACATGTAAATTCTTATGAATATTAATTTCTATAAGTTTATGAATCTATTATTTTATTTATGGCAGAATTTGTTTCAGTTGGCATTATCTCATTATTGAACCATAGCTTTAGAAATTTGAATTAAAAATTCTATGTATAAATCATGTTTACCAATAAAGTGCAAACTTTACCTGCTATAATGAACACAATACAGTAGAGTATCAATTACCTAGACTAATACTGTTGATTATTCTTTTTTTTTTTTTTTTTTTTTAGAAAATAAAAACTGAAAGTGGATGGTTAATTACTTTAAAAAAAGATGAGTAATGAGTCCCTTAGAATACTAATGCTTTACTTTTTTTTTTATATTTACATTTCGAAGTATTATTACATACAAATGTCAAAATTATCATAATTAAACTTTTTAATAAAAATATATAATCTATATCCTATGTTATTATTTGTTACTACTTCCAATTTTCCTCAATGTATAATTTTGTCCATGATTTAGGCAAGGGCTGGTTGGTTAGTCACGATAGTTGACGATCCACTTTATTTTCAAAATCAAATATAATACTATAAAAACATATATCAAATATTAGACCAAGAGAAAGCTGAGAACTTGTAGGATAGAGAACCAGTGACATTGATTATTTCATAGTAACAAACAGACCATCTAGATGGGGTACTACATCCCTCTGAAGCATCGATCAGAACTTTTTGAAAATTTATTTTCCAAAGTCATAGGATAGAGTTCTTACCAAGCAATTAGCACTGTTTACAATTTATTGTATCAGTATTACTTACAATTTCATTATGAATTATTTTCTTTGAAGTTGCTAAAACCTTGCCAACTCTCCCCCTCCCCCCCCATGCAAGATTCGAAGCGGCTACTGGAGACTCAAGGTGACTACGGCGATGCCTCAACTTCCTTCGCTACAAACGTAAAAACAAAATTAATTCACTTTTTATTTTTTTTGAATATATCCTGAACTCCTTTCTGCAGGATATTCAAAAGAAAGAAAAGGTTAATTCCGAAACGTTGGCTCAATAAAATAGGATAATTCTACTATTTGAGTTTTTTTTTTACCGCACCCGGACCATATTCCATTCATCGTTAATTCCTTTTGTTTTGTTTTTTATTGATGTTAAAAATAAAATAAGAATTCACACTTGATACAAATAAACAACCTTAAAAAAGTTGTTTATCAGAAATAATATAAATATATAATTTGTATTAAATATTTCATAAATGCACACTCTAACTAGATTTACTAAGCACTCTGATATTCTATAATTGATCAAAATATATAAATTTTGGTTGGAAATGGAACCTTTAAAGTTTTTTTTTTTAAATTTACATAACATTGATGGCCCATCATTTATATTCTAATATATTTGTATCAAAATTTACTGTTAGAAAAATATTTGAACATTCATTAAACAATTTTTCCATCTTCAAAGTAGAAGAAAAGTTGTAAATAAAATACTTTTGGTGAATTTTGATGGACCTTACAATTTGCTTACAGGGAGGAGCTCTCTAGTGCAATGAAAGAAATGGTTATGGGCCAGAAAAATGATTAAACTAATTAAGTACATTATGAAAAAGAATAAATGCCAAGTCTGGATATACAGAAAGAATAGTGGTTCATTAAATGTGAACACAGGGCTCAAAAAGTAACCACAATTTGACAACTAGTTAAATTGAGGAACTATACTTTTGAGGTTATTTCAAGCTCAAAGTTCCTGAGATCTGCAATCAAGGAGAAGATAGAAGAGGAAACTGAAATAAGATGCAGATTAGAAGCAGCTAACAGAAGATATGTTTCTTTATCAAAACTCATTAGAAGCAATTAATAAGCTGCACTAAAAATATAAGGCTTTAAAAATGTATTGTAAAACCAGAAGCAGCTTATGCATGCAAAATGTGTATGCTCAACACGGCAATAGCACAAAACAATGATCTGTTTGAGAAAAAAATACTGAAACGTACTCTTAGACTGAAGCACTGACTGTGCTGAAATGTGGGAATATATATGGAATAATGGAATTTAATTCTATCCAACTTCATTAGGTTATAGAGGTTAAAATGGATCGGTCAAAACATCAGAATGGAACATTGTGGGGACCTTTTAAAACTGACCAAGAACAAATGAGAGAGAGGAAGACCCAGATCCCGCTGGAAGGATAATGTCTTTAATAAAGAGAAGTAGAGATGACCACAACACATCCTGCAGACAGGATAGCTCCTTGCTTCTGTAAACCCAATAGTAGAAAAAGAAGAAGTTGAATGATAATAACTAAAACTGCATTAATAGTTTACAATAATATCCTTGGTGTATTCTGTGATTTAACCACTTAGGATTAAAATTTTTGAAAATTAGGAATTCATTTGTAAAATAATGTTCGAAAATGATGGTCAATTTGAAATCAGCATTCTTGAAAACTTAATAAATGATATTCTGTGCCAAAGAATAATGAAAGCAAATAATTAATCAAAATTTTTGCACTCAAATGAAATTTCGACAGTAAATTTGAGATTCGTAATTTTGAAAAGACAATGAATCATCACTAAATCAATGAAATCAAATCTTTCCCCTCCTTCAAAAAACAATAATTATTGACCCCTAGCAGCAAAAAAAAAAACTGATTTTTTATCCATAATTCTTGTATGATTTTATTATTACTTTTTTTGAGGAAAGAATTAGTTTCTTTGTAATTTATTTAAATTAGGTTTACCATAAAGAAATCATTTCTATTAATACTACTATATAAATAGATTTTAAAAGATAAAAATGAGAAATTGAAAGTTTTTAAAGTCGATAATTTTTCATTTATATTCCATATTCTGACAGAGAATGGCCATCAAATGACAGTTACTACCCCTTCTTCTGTGGCAAAGGCTCCAAACCCAGTCAGGCAGAGAAGAAGTTATGATATAAAGACATTACATTGAAGCTGATTTAAGTCATTAGAAGGAGAATAACAATATCTAACATGTCTACCTACTGGTACTGGTAGTGGTATATGGTGGGGGGAACAAGTCTGGTAAGTGGGCCTAGTGGTCCTTTTTGCCAACCCCTGGCAGCTACCCGAGTACTAACCAAGGTGGGAATGTCAAAATTCATTCTTCGGGACCACCAAAACTGGGCCAGTTAACCAATGTTAACTGTCCCAGGTGAGAATTGAACCCACAACGTTCCAAACCGAGTGCACCGGGACCTGCATCCCAACCTGCACGGCCATCACATCCCTTATTATATTGAAGCTGATTTAAGTCATTAAAAGGAGAATAACGATATCTAACATGTCTATCTAAGATATCTCCCAAAAACAAATGCTATATAAGATTCATAATGGAAGATCTAATGAGCAGTCCAAAATTTTAATGATGCATGTTCCATGTAATCAGTGCCAATCCTTGTGGAGTAAGGACATGTATTATCCTCTATCAAAATAAACTCTTGACCAATAAAAGGGATCACAGCCAATGGTAGGACTTCCTATATATACTTCTAAGCAGAGTTCCAGTACCAATTAAAATCAGTCCAATATGAATGTGGAAATTTAGTACTCCCCATTATAAATGATTGTCTGGAAAGGCTGTGACTTAATGTAACTCACAAAGAGTACACTCCTGGTCATTTCCATATTCTGCCCAGACCATCTGAGTGGCGCAGACCAAAGAGAGTGAACAAAACCACTACCTATTGCTGGTCAAAAAATAAGTTTTTTTTAATGATACCTTTCAAGGAGTTGAGGCCCTGTCGTGGGATGCCTTGCTTAAAGTTCATGTTCCCTCAGTCTCTGCCATACAGTGGCCAAGCCAAGCTAAGATGGCATTTTGTGACATTTTAAGTCTACTCTGAATGGATAGTTAAATCCCAATCTTGAAAGTACTGAGGGACTGAGAACATGTGAATAAATTGTCAGATTGAGTTGTGATCTTAGGTTAGCTACAGCCAGTCCTCCACTCACAGCTGCTTGTCTACTTGCATTGCTGGAGTATGTTATGAACAGTGGACTCAGCTACTCCAAACATTCCCACAATTTATTGGATGCTCAAGCCTTTTCTATATCTTTCCTTCTCTACGGGCTACATACTTAACCATTATACTTGACCAGAATAGATAAAGAAAATGTATTAATGGCAAAATACACAAGGCTAAAAAATTAAAGAGGTTCAAAGGTGCAAGAACTTACATACAGTTGAGAAGAATTGAATACGGTGAAGCAGTCTCAAAACAAATGTGTGATTATTTATTGTCCTTTTAAACCTGAAGGGATTATTTCAACATACCTAGTCCCAGCATACTATATACTAACTAAATTACTCCCCCCCCAAAAATAAAATTTACTCATTGTCAGAATTGAAAATAAAAAATCAGGCTTTCTTCGCAGCAAGGTGTATACATACACACATGTATACATATAACTTAAGAAT